>NC_057809.1:75424390-75659147 GCF_018294505.1 Triticum aestivum
ACACCCACGATACTTGCTATTTAGGGTTTCCTCTACCGTTCGGTGACCCTCGACGACCCTCGTTTCCGATAAAAAAAGAGGAAGAAGAAGAAAAAACAGAGGGGAAGAAAGATTTCTTCTTCTCTTTTTTTCTTCTTCTTCCTCTTTATTTTATCGGGAACGAGGGTCGTCGAGGGTCAGGGTCGCCGAGCGGTAGAGGAAACCCTAAATAGCAAGTATTGTCGGTGTGAGATACATGTGGCCGTCGGTGTCGGACACTACATCCACGTCCCACAAGTAACGCGGGCTTCGACGCCCACGTTGAAGGAAATATGCCCTAGAGGCAATAATAAAGTTATTATTTATTTCCTTATAATCATGATAAGTGTTTATTATTCATGCTAGAATTGTATTAACCGGAAACATAACACATGTGTGAATACATAGACAAACAAAGTGTCACTAGTATGCCTCTACTTGACTAGCTCGTTAATCAAAGATGGTTATGTGTCCTAACCATGAACAATGAGTTGTTATTTGATTAACGAGGTCATATCATTGGTTGAATGATCTGATTGACATGACCCATTCCATTAGCTTAGCACCCGATCGTTTAGTATGTTGCTATTGCTTTCTTCATGACTTATACATGTTCCTATAACTATGAGATTATGCAACTCCCGTTTACCGGAGGAACACTTTGGGTACTACCAAACGTCACAATGTAACTGGGTGATTATAAAGGAGTACTACAGGTGTCTCCAATGGTACATGTTGGGTTGGCGTATTTCGATATTAGGTTTTGTCACTCCGATTGTCGGAGAGGTATCTCTGGGCCCTCTCGGTAATGCACATCACATAAGCCTTGCAATCATTGCAACTAATGAGTTAGTTGCGAGATGATGTATTACAGAACGAGTAAAGAGACTAGCCAGTAACGAGATTGAACTAGGTATTGGATGCCGACGATCGAATCTCGGGCAAGTAACATATCAATGACAAAGGGAACAACGTATGTTGTTATGCGGTCTGACCGATAAAGATCTTCGTAGAATATGTAGGAACCAATATGGGCATCCAGGTCCCGCTATTGGTTATTGACCGGAGACGTGTCTCGGTCATGTCTGCATTGTTCTCGAACCCGTAGGGTCCGCACGCTTAAGGTTACGATGACATTTATATTATGAGTTTATGCATTTTGATGTACCGAAGGTTGTTCGGAGTCCCGGATGTGATCACGGACATGACGAGGAGTCTCGAAATGGTCGAGACGTAAAGATTGATATATTGGAAGCCTATGTTTGGATATCGGAAGTGTTCCGGGTGAAATCGGGATTTTACCGGAGTACCGGGAGGGTTACCGGAACCCCCCGGGAGCTATATGGGCCATAGTGGGCCTTAGTGGAAAAGAGAAGGGGCTGCCCTAGATGGTCTGCGCGCTTCCCCCTTCCCCTAGTCCTATTAGGACTAGGAGAGGTGGTCGGCCCCCTCCTCCTCTTTTCCCCCTCCGCGAATCCTATTCCAACTAGGATGGGGGGGGGGGGAATCCTACTCCCAGAGGGAGTAGGACTCTCCTGCGCCCTCCTCCTTGGCCGGCCAGCCTCCCCCCTCTACTCCTTTATATACGGGGGCAGGGGGCACCTCTAGATACATATAGTTGATCCACGTGATCTATTCCTTAGCCGTGTGCGGTGCCCCCTGCCACCATATTCCTCAATAAT
This sequence comes from Triticum aestivum, assembly GCF_018294505.1. NCBI lineage: Eukaryota > Viridiplantae > Streptophyta > Magnoliopsida > Poales > Poaceae > Triticum > Triticum aestivum. Next base: position 75,426,091 of record NC_057809.1, read on the forward strand.
ACTGTAGCGGAGTTTAGGCGAAGCCCTGCTGCTGTAGTGCATCAAGATCGTCACCACGGCGTCGTGCTGACGGAACTCTTCCCCGACACTTTGCTGGATCGGAGTCCGGGGAACGTCATCGAGCTGAACGTGTGCTCGAACTCGGAGGTGCCGTAGTTTCGGTGCTTGATCGGTTGGATCGTGAAGACGTACGACTACTTCCTCTACGCCGTGTCAGCGCTTCCGCAGTCAGTCTGCGTTAAGTACGTAGACAACACTCTCCCCTCTCGTTGCTATGCATCACATGATCTTGCGTGTGCGTAGGAAATTTTTTGAAATTACTACGTTCCCCAACAGTGGCATCCGAGCCTAGGTTATTTATGTTGATGTTATATGCACGAGTAGAACACAAGTGAGTTGTGGACGATACAAGTCATACTGCCTACCAGCATGTCATACTTTGGTTCGGCGGTATTGTTGGACGAGACGACCCGGACCAACCTTACGCGTACGCTTACGCGAGACCGGTTCCCTCGACGTGCTTTGCACACAGATGGCTTGCGGGCGACTGTCTCTCCAACTTTAGTTGAACCAAATATGGCTACGCCCGGTCCTTGCGAAGGTTAAAACGGAGTCTATTTGAAAAACTATCGTTGTGGTTTTGATGCGTAGGTGAGATTGGTTCTTGCTTAAGCCCGTAGCAGCCACGTAAAACTTGCAACAACAAAGTAGAGGACGTCTAACTTGTTTTTGCAGGGCATGTTGTGATGTGATATGGTCAAGGCATGATGCTGAATTTTATTGTATGAGATGATCATGTTTTGTAACCGAGTTATCGGCAACTGGCAGGAGCCATATGGTTGTCGCTTTATTGTATGCAATGCAATCGCGATGTAATGCTTTACTTTATTACTAAGCGGTAGTGATAGTCGTGGAAGCATAAGATTGGTGAGACGACAATGATGCTACGATGGAGATCAAGGTGTCGCGCCGGTGACGATGGTGATCATAACGGTGCTTCGGAGATGGAGATCACAAGCACAAGATGATGATGGCCATATCATATCACTTATATTGAATGTGATGTTTATCTTTTTATGCATCTTATTTTGCTTTGATTGACGGTAGCATTATAAGATGATCTCTCACTAAATTATCAAGAAGTGTTCTCCCTGAGTATGCACCATTGCCAAAGTTCGTCGTGCCCAGACACCACGTGATGATCGGGTGTGATAAGCTCTACGTCCATCTACAACGGGTGCAAGCCAGTTTTGCACACACAGAATACTCAGGTTAAACTTGACGAGCCTAGCATATGCAGATATGGCCTCGGAACACGGAGACCGAAAGGTCGAGCATGAATCATATAGTAGATATGATCAACATAACGATGTTCACCATTGAAAACTACTCCATCTCACGTGATGATCGGTTATGGTTTAGTTGATTTGGATCACGTAATCACTTAGAAGATTAGAGGGATGTCTATCTAAGTGGGAGTTCTTAAGTAATTTGATTAATTGAACTTAAACTTATCATGAACTTAGTACCTGATAGTATCTTGCTTGTTTATGTTGATTGTAGATAGATGGCTTGTGCTGTTGTTCCGTTGAATTTTAATGCGTTCCTTGAGAAAGCAAAGTTGAAAGATGATGGTAGCAATTATACGAACTGGGTCCGTAACTTGAGGATTATCCTCATTGCTGCTCAGAAGAATTACGTCCTGGAAGCACCGCTGGGTGCCAGGCCTGCTGCTGGAGCAACACCAGATGTTATGAACGTCTGGCAGAGCAAAGCTGATGACTACTCGATAGTTCAGTGTGCCATGCTTTATGGCTTAGAATCGGGACTTCAACGACGTTTTGAACGTCATGGAGCATATGAGATGTTCCAGGAGTTGAAGTTAATATTTCAAGCAAATGCCCGGATTGAGAGATATGAAGTCTCCAATAAGTTCTATAGCTGCAAGATGGAGGAGAACAGTTATGTCAATGAGCATATACTCAAAATGTCTGGGTATAATAATCACTTGATTCAATTGGGAGTTAATCTTCCGGATGATTGCGTCATTGACAGAATTCTCCAATCACTGCCACCAAGCTACAAAAGCTTCATGATGAACTATAATATGCAAGGGATGAACAAGACTATTCCCGAGCTCTTCGCAATGCTGAAAGCTGCGGAGGTAGAAATCAAGAAGGAGCATCAAGTGTTGATGGTTAACAAGACCACTAGTTTCAAGAAAAAGGGCAAAGGGAAGAAGAAAGGGGAACTTCAAGAAGAACAACAAGCAAGTTGCTGCTCAGGAGAAGAAACCCAAGTCTAGAACTAAGCCTGAAACTGAGTGCTTCTACTGCAAGGCGACTGGTCACTGGAAGCGGAACTGCCCCAAGTATTTGGCGGATAAGAAGGATGGCAAGGTGAACAAAGGTATATGTGATATACATGTTAATGATGTGTACCTTACTAGAGGTCGCAGTAGCACCTGGGTATTTGATACTGGTTCTGTTGCTAATATTTGCAACTCGAAACAGGGACTATGGCATAAGCGGGCACTGGCAAAGGACGAGGTGACGATGCGCGTGGGAAACGGTTCCAAAGTCGATGTGATCGCGGTCGGCACGCTACCTCTACATCTACCTTCGGGATTAATATTAGACCTAAATAATTGTTATTTGGTGCCAGCGTTGAGCGTGAACATTATATCTGGATCTTGTTTAATGCGAGACGGTTATTCATTTAAATCAGAGAATAATGGTTGTTCTATTTATATGAGTAATATCTTTTATGGTCATGCACCCTTGAAGAGTGGTCTATTCTTATTGAATCTCGATAGTAGTAATACACATATTCATAATGTTGAAGCCAAAAGATGCAGAGTTGATAATGAAAGTGCAACTTATTTGTGGCACTGTCGTTTAGGTCATATCGGTGTAAAGCGCATGAAGAAACTCCATACTGATGGACTTTTGGAACCACTTGATTATGAATCACTTGGTACTTGCGAACCGTGCTTCATGGGCAAGATGACTAAAACACCGTTCTCCGGTACTATGGAGAGAGCAACAGATTTGTTGGAAATCATACATACCGATGTATGTGGTCCGATGAATATTGAGGCTCGTGGCGGATATCATTATTTTCTCACCTTCACAGATGATTTAAGCAGATATGGGTATATCTACTTAATGAAACATAAATCTGAAACATTTGAAAAGTTCAAAGAATTTCAGAGTGAAGTTGAAAATCATCGTAACAAGAAAATAAAGTTCCCGCGATCTGATCGTGGAGGAGAATATTTGAGTTACGAGTTTGGTGTACATTTGAAAAACTGTGGAATAGTTTCGCAACTCACGCCACCCGGAACACCACAGCGTAATGGTGTGTCCGAACGTCGTAATCGTACTTTACTAGATATGGTGCGATCTATGATGTCTCTTACAGATTTACCGCTATCATTTTGGGGTTATGCTTTAGAGACGGCCGCATTCACGTTAAATAGGGCACCATCAAAATCCGTTGAGACGACGCCTTATGAACTGTGGTTTGGCAAGAAACCAAAGTTGTCGTTTCTTAAAGTTTGGGGCTGCGATGCTTATGTGAAAAAGCTTCAACCTGATAAGCTCGAACTCAAATCGGAGAAATGTGTCTTCATAGGATACCCAAAGGAGACTGTTGGGTACAGCTTCTATCACAGATCCGAAGGCAAGACATTCGTTGCTAAGAATGGATCCTTTCTAGAGAAGGAGTTTCTCTCGAAAGAAGTGAGTGGGAGGAAAGTAGAACTTGATGAGGTAACTGTACCTGCTCCCTTACTGGAAAGTAGTACATCACAGAAAACTGTTTCGGTGACACCTACACCAGTTGGTGAGGAAGCTAATGATAATGATCATGAAACTTCAGATCAAGATACTACTGAACCTCGTAGATCAAACAGAGTAAGATCCGCACCAGAGTGGTACGGTAATCCTGTTCTGGAAGTCATGCTACTAGATCATGATGAACCTACGAACTATGAAGAAGCGATGGTGAGCCCAAATTCCGCAAAGTGGCTTGAAGCCATGAAATCTGAGATGGGATCCATGTATGAGAACAAAGTATGGACTTTGGTTGACTTGCCCGATGATCGGCAAGCAATTGAGAATAAATGGATCTTCAAGAAGAAGACTGACGCTGATGGTAATGTTACTGTCTACAAAGCTCGACTTGTCGCGAAAGGTTTTCGTCAAGTTCAAGGGATTGACTACGATGAGACCTTCTCACCCGTAGCGATGCTTAAGTCCGTCTGAATCATGTTGGCGATTGCCGCATTTCTTGATTATGAAATTTGGCAGATGGATGTCAAAATTGCATTCCTGAATGGATTTCTGGAAGAAGAGTTGTATATGATGCAACCGGAAGGTTTTGTCGATCCAAAGGGAGCTAACAAAGTGTGCAAGCTCCAGCGATCCATTTATGGACTGGTGCAAGCCTCTCGGAGTTGGAATAAACGCCTTGGTAGTGTGATCAAAGCATTTGGTTTTATACAGACTTTCAGAGAAGCCTGTATTTACAAGAAAGTGAGTGGGAGCTCTGTAGCATTTCTGATATTATATGTGGATGACATATTACTAATTGGAAATGATATAGAATTTCTGGATAGCATAAAGGGATACTTGAATAAGAGTTTTTCAATGAAAGACCTCGGTGAAGCTGCTTACATATTAGGCATTAAGATCTATAGAGATAGATCAAGACGCTTAATTGGACTTTCACAAAGCACATACCTTGACAAGATTTTGAAGAAGTTCAAAATGGATCAAGCAAAGAAAGGGTTCTTGCCTGTGTTACAAGGTGTGAAGTTGAATAAGACTCAATGCCCGACCACTGCAGAAGATAGAGAGAAAATGAAAGATGTTCCCTATGCTTCAGCCATAGGCTCTATCATGTATGCAATGCTGTGTACCAGACCTGATGTGTGCCTTGCTATAAGTTTAGCAGGGAGATACCAAAGTAATCCAGGAATGGATCACTGGACAGTGGTCAAGAACATCCTGAAATACCTGAAAAGGACTAAGGATATGTTTCTCATATATGGAGGTGACAAAGAGCTCACCGTAAAAGGTTACGTTGATGCAAGCTGTGACACAGATCCAGACGATTCTAAATCGCAAACCGGATACGTGTTTACATTGAACGGTGGAGCTGTCAGTTGGTGCAGTTCTAAACAAAGCGTCGTAGCGGGATCTACATGTGAAGCGGAGTACATAGCTGCTTCGGAAGCAGCAAACGAAGGAGTCTGGATGAAGGAGTTCATATCCGATCTAGGTGTCATACCTAGTGCATCGGGTCCAATGAAAATCTTTTGTGACAATACTGGTGCAATTGCCCTGGCAAAGGAATCCTGATTTCACAAAAGGACCAAACACATCAAGAGACGCTTCAACTCCATCCGGGATCTAGTCCAGGTGGGAGACATAGAGATTTGCAAGATACATACGGATCTGAATATTGCAGACCCGTTGACTAAGCCTCTTCCACGAGAAAAACATGATCAGCACCAAGGCTCCATGGGTGTTAGAATCATTACAGTGTAATCTAGATTATTGACTCTAGTGCAAGTGGGAGACTGAAGGAAATATGCCCTAGAGGCAATAATAAAGTTATTATTTATTTCCTTATAATCATGATAAGTGTTTATTATTCATGCTAGAATTGTATTAACCGGAAACATAATACATGTGTGAATACATAGACAAACAAAGTGTCACTAGTATGCCTCTACTTGACTAGCTCGTTAATCAAAGATGGTTATGTTTCCTAACCATGAACAATGAGTTGTTATTTGATTAACGAGGTCACATCATTGGTTGAATGATCTGATTGACATGACCCATTCCATTAGCTTAGCACCCGATCGTTTAGTATGTTGCTATTGCTTTCTTCATGACTTATACATGTTCCTATAACTATGAGATTATGCAACTTCCGTTTACCGGAGGAACACTTTGGGTACTACCAAATGTCACAACGTAACTGGGTGATTATAAAGGAGTACTACAGGTGTCTCCAATGGTACATGTTGGGTTGGCGTATTTCGAGATTAGGTTTTGTCACTCCGATTGTCGGAGAGGTATCTCTGGGCCCTCTCGGTAATGCACATCACATAAGCCTTGCAAGCATTGCAACTAATGAGTTAGTTGCGAGATGATGTATTACAGAACGAGTAAAGAGACTAGCCAGTAACGAGATTGAACTAGGTATTGGATACCGACGATCGAATCTCGGGCAAGTAACATATCGATGACAAAGGGAACAACGTATGTTGTTATGCGGTCTGACCGATAAAGATCTTTGTAGAATATGTAGGAACCAATATGGGCATCCAGGTCCCGCTATTGGTTATTGATCGGAGACGTGTCTCGGTCATGTCTACATTGTTCTCGAACCCGTAGGGTCCGCACGCTTAAGGTTACGATGACAGTTATATTATGAGTTTATGCATTTTGATGTACCGAAGGTTGTTCGGAGTCCCGGATGTGATCACGGACATGACGAGGAGTCTCAAAATGGTCGAGACGTAAAGATTGATATATTGGAAGCCTATGTTTGGATATCGGAAGTGTTCCGGGTGAAATCGGGATTTTACCGGAGTACCGGGAGGGTTACCGGAACCCCCCGGGAGCTATATGGGCCATAGTGGGCCTTAGTGGAAAAGAGAAGGGGCTGCCCTAGATGGTCTGCGCGCTTCCCCCTTCCCCTAGTCCTATTAGGACTAGGAGAGGTGGTCGGCCCCCTCCTCCTCTTTTCCCCCTCCGCGAATCCTATTCCAACTAGGATGGGGGGGGGGGAATCCTACTCCCAGAGGGAGTAGGACTCTCCTGCGCCCTCCTCCTTGGCCGGCCAGCCTCCCCCCTCTACTCCTTTATATACGGGGGCAGGGGGCACCTCTAGATACATATAGTTGATCCACGTGATCTATTCCTTAGCCGTGTGCGGTGCCCCCTGCCACCATATTCCTCAATAATACTGTAGCGGAGTTTAGGCGAAGCCCTGCTGCTGTAGTGCATCAAGATCGTCACCACACCGTCGTGCTGACGGAACTCTTCCCCGACACTTTGCTGGATCGGAGTCCGGGGAACGTCATCGAGCTGAACGTGTGCTCGAACTCGGAGGTGCCGTAGTTTCGGTGCTTGATCGGTTGGATCGTGAAGACGTACAACTACTTCCTCTACGTCGTGTCAGCGCTTCCGTAGTCGGTCTGCGTTAAGTACGTAGACAACACTCTCCCTCTCGTTGCTATGCATCACATGATCTTGCATGTGCGTAGGAATTTTTTTGAAATTACTACGTTCCCCAACACACGTCACTTGTGGGACATGGATGTAGTGTCCGACACCGACGGCCACATGTATCTCACACCCACGATACTTGCTATTTAGGGTTTCCTCTACCGCTCGGTGACCCTCAACGACCCTCATTCCTGATAAAAAAAAAGAGGAAGAAGAAGAAAAAAAGAGGAGAAGAAAGAATAGAGGAATTCTTACTCCTCTATTCTTTCTTCTCCTCTTTTTTTTCTTCTCCCTCTTCTTTTTTTTTATCCTTGAAGCGTTGTCCAGGCCACCCCAAACCCTAGAGAAGCAGCGTCGAGGCCACCCCAAACCCTAGAGAAGCAGCGTCGAGGCCACCCCAAACCCTAGAGAAGCAGCATCGAGGCCACCCAAACCCTAGAGAAGCAGCGTCGAGGCCACTAATTAATATTAGTTCTATGTTTGCCACTAATATATCCATCTGTCATGTTTGAATAATAATTGCCATGCTGTCAATATTTGTAGAAACTATGGACACCGCCCGAGACGAAGTACAAGAAGAGTTGTTGGGGGACATAATCGCACGAGGAAGTGATGCCGTCTGCTCGTTGTTTCTCAACGACATCGATGGTCTGGAAGCAGCTGGCTACGATTATGATGGCTCCGGTGACCTAATGACGATGCAAGAAGGAGACCGTGAGGACGACTCCGGTGACCCAATGCCGGTGCAAGAAGGAGACCGTGATGACGTCTCCGGTGACCGAATCAAGTCCGGCCAGGTATATATATTAGTTAAGCTTCTGTTGACTAGCTAATTGATGCATTCATTGTTTTGGTATGTACACATATTAATTAAGTCTTTGTTCTTTTTTCTAGCCCTCCGGATCGAGCACAACTTCGGTAAAGAGACGAGGCCCGAAGAAAAAGTTGAGCTTGGATGAAAAGTTTGAGATCATAGCAATCGCGCCCGACGGCCAACCGATTGAACCCCTCCAGACAAAGAGCGCATTTGTTGCTCAGTGCGGGGTTTTGGTTAGGGACAAGATCCCGATCAGCATCTAGCAATGGTTAAAGCCGGCTACAGAAGACCCTGAGGTGTCTTATGTCAATGATATGCAGAAAAATGATCTTTGGACTGAGATGGAGTCAAATTTCACCTACCGCCAGAGTATGATCCAGAGAAGCCAGTTAAAGAGAAATTAATCAAGTCTTTTGCTCTTAAGAGGATGGCAGAACTATTCAGGAGGTGGAAGAAAGAGCTGAATAAGTTTGTCAAAAATAATGAGACACCAGAATTCAAGGGTAGATATGAGAAGATCAGAGATCACTGGCCCGCATTTGTGGCCCACAAGACATCGGAAAAGAGTAAGAAGATGTCGGCGACAAACAAGCAAAATGCTGCGAAGAAGAAGCATCACCATCGCACGGGGTCAGGTGGCTACCTCGTAGCCCGGCCTAAGTGGGCCAAGACTGAGAATGATCTGGTTGATAAAGGGATTGAACCAGAGACAATTAACTGGCCAGACCGTTGCCGGACTTGGTTCTTCAGGGCTGGCGGAACCTTGGACCCTATAACAGGGAAGTGCATTTGGACGAACGATCAAATGGACATACCAGTCAGGAAGCTTCAGCAGTATATCGAAGCAGCGCAGCAAGGGACGTTCTTTCCGGACAGAGAGAACAATGAGCTCACAATGGCCCTCCGGAATCCTGAGCACCCTGGACGGACACGAGGCACGCCAGGCTCAGGTTGGGTTTCCGGACGCAGGCGGTTACAAATCCCAGGAGAGGAGGAAAAAATTGCAGCAGACCCAAATGCAGGCGCTGCAAGCAAGAGTACAAGCGATAGAGGAACAAGAAGCAAATCGCAGCAAATGTACTGCCGAAGCTTCCCCCGAAGCTACCCCGCCATCTCAGCGGAGAAGCAGCGTGACTTCCACCGAGCTGCTTCAGCCGGAGCATGCCTTGACGGCTCCTGCCAGCTATCCCGTGGATGCTATCACGGAGTCTCAAAATTGCCACCTTATGATGCAATGGATGAATTTGAAGGTCAAGGCGGTTGTTGGCTCTGTTTATCCTACTGAACCCGGCGCAACTTTTCACTGCCGGCCGATTCCAGAAGGATATGCTAGGGTGATGGTGGATAAAATAACGGAGGGATTTGAGGACCTCCAGCTTGACCACCCTACTGGTGAAGGGGAGACTAGGCTGGGGTTTGCTCTGAAGACTCCATGCCTATGGCGGAAGGAGCTCATCAACCTTGCGAACTGGACGCCTCCGCCTCCTCCTCCTCCTCCGGCAAGTCAGGGCACTCCGCCTCCTCCACCGCCTCCTCCTTCGGTGAGTCAGGGCACTCTGCCTCCTCCACCGCCTCCTCCTCCGGTGAGTGACGATCAGGGCACTCGACCGGCTCCTTCTCCGGCGCGTGGTGGCACTCCGCCTCCTTCTCCGCCTGCGCCGACGCGCCCGAGCAGCCAGCCTCCTCCTTCTCCGCCTCGTCAGCAAGGGCGGAAGAGACCTGCCGCCGCTCCGGCTACTCCGGCGCGTCGTAGTCCTTCTCCTCCGCCTCATAAGCAAGTAAAGAAGACAACCGCTCCGTCTGCTCTGCCGACATCTAGCAGTACATCCAGAGGCAGGAGGAAATACAGATTTGGTCATTCTCTGAAGACTCCAGAGAAGTTACCATACGAGAGGACCCCGGAGGAGAACGCCGAGATCGCACGAGAAGAAGTGAGGAACTACTTTGAAGGGGTGAAAGCAAAGAAACATCCACCTCCGGAGGAGAAGGTAGATCCGGTGAAAGCGAAGCGCACTCTGGCTGCCCTAACAAAACCACCCAAGTCTCCGTCGAAAGGAAACTATGCGCGCATTATTGGAAAGGAATTTGCCGAAGCGGAGCGGTCGGGAAGTACTGTCAGTGATCAAAGGCTGAAAGAACGACGAGCTGGGAAACAAATTGCCTAGCTCGGCGAACAAGTGAAGCAATCGTGCCCCCGCTCAAGGTGCCTAGCGACAACGTCGCTAATGATCCGAGGATGGCGCCTGGTTATAGCAATCTTGGTGATTACCTGCCCGACGATGTACATTATGATTTCATGGAGGTGCAGATACAAAGATACGAGTACGGGAAGCCTCTCGTCAAAGATGAAAGATCTCTATCAACGATGATGCGAAGATTGCATGATTGGTACTTGAAAATCTGCAGAGACTCTGGGGGGAGGAGTACTTCGTATGTGAAAGTTAAAAAGGAGCATGACCTCGTTGGAATTGAACTGTTGCCTGTTCCATTTGAGGAGTTCTTTCAGTTTTTCAATCAATTGGCCCTCGATAAAACAACGGTCGCCTGCTACTGTCTGTAAGTAGTACTACTGCTGTCATTAAGTCTCTCTATATAGCTCAGCTCTTTCATTGCATGTATTTATAATCATCCTCAATATATTATGCAGATTGAAGATCGCCGAATTGAAGAAAAGACAAGTCGGTGATATTGGGTTCATTAACACATATCTCATAGATGCAACTCAGGTTAAATTTCATGCCGCAGATACCGAGGCCAACTTGCTACAATCGTTGGTAATAAATGAAAACAAAGATATAATACTCTTTCCTTACAACTTCAAGTGAGTGTTACTGTCTTGTGCGTATTCGGTTTCCCTTATATATTAGTCAAGGTTATAGTAATGTAATTGATGAGTTATGCATGCGTGTGCACTTACCACTATATTCTCCTAGAGATTAAGCTTGAGCAGGGACTAGTAACCGTCTTAGACTCAAGACGAAAAGATCCCCAGGACTATGCAGACATGACTCAAATGCTCGAGAAGTAAGTTAAATCGATCATTATCCACCATATCAACAACTTTGTTCATTTCCTGATATATCAAGTAATTGTTTTCTTTGTCTGGCAGGGTTTGGAAAAAATTCTCCAAAAAAGCTCTAGGACTCCTGAAGAAGCTGCAATTTAGACACCCGAAAGTAAGTACTATAGTAGCATGTTCCGCGCATCTCCTATTGATTCAAGCGCTAGTTTCATCAATACCATTTGGCATTCTTGCTTATCAGTTTGATTGACCTCTATTTCTTGTAAACTGGTTGTGGCAGGAACAAGGGAATGATTTCTGTGGATACTACGTTTGCGAGTCCATCCGCCACACGACCTGTTAGCGGGGCTACACTGACGAACAATATGAAGTACGTAAATAACAACATTCACAATTTTATTTTATTACCATCATTTGTGTTGAGTTTCATTCATTCATATATATATATGTATTGACCCCCTTCTTCAAATTAGATGTTTTGGAAGCGGGATGAACTCCTAGCACCAGCTCGCATGCGAGCAATTCAAGAGGAATTGGCGGCATTCTTTCTTGACCACGTGATCGCTGAAGATGGAGAATACTATGTGGACCATGAGTCCGTATGATTATATTTGTAAGAGATAATTGTTATATATATGTAGCCGGTAGTGTCGGATAGATATACGAGAACTTGTTGTTCGGCCAATCTCTCGGAGAAGGAGAGGTGGTCGATATCACTTCTCTCTGTATGCATATATGTTCATGACAATCTTCTGTTTCCTTCTTTTGCTTACTAGCTAGCTAGCGTGTCTAGTCCTCTCCATACGTATGTATAGTACGTAGCGTCGACCAAGCACGGACATAAGAGAGGACACTTCTCTCTATTAATTATAACTAGCTAACACAATATATGAAACACCTAAATTAACCCCCCAAAACCCCCAAACCCCCCCTTTAAAAAAACAAAAACCCCAGCCACAGAAATGCTGACGCGTGGATGCCTATTGGTCCCGGTTGGTGCCGCCAACCGGGACCAAAGGGTCTCCTGCCTGGGCTCCACGCACAGGCCACGTGGAGGCCCATCTGTCCCGGTTGTGGATTGAACTGGGACTAAAGGGACAGGGCATTAGTGCCGACCCTTTAGTCATGGTTCAGGAACCGGGACAAAAGGCCCTCATGAACCGGGACAAACGGCCCTTTTTCTACCAGTGTAAGGCTGGGTGTTCGGATCTCCGGATCCGTGATCCAGTACCGTCTGTGAGTCTGGGAGACATAGTTGCCGGTGAAAACCAAGCCGACGGCGGGCGATGGCGGCGTTGTATGCCGTTACCTTGATGAAGGCATCATTGTGTGACTTATGTCGACCCACTCGTACTGCTCTGGGAGAAACCCTAGGATCTAGTCTTCCAGATCGAACGATGGCGGCAGTACGGTGGCGTTTCTCTCTTGGGAGAATCGTTTGTGGAGCAGGGCTGGTGGTTAGAGGAAGGAGGTGGAGCGTCTTTGTCTTGCACGGAGCTTCGGTGGAGATGTCAAGTCATGGCTGGCCGACAGGTCATACGCTTTGCCATGCTTGGTCGGCAGGTGCTACGCACAACAGATTTTCCAAAGACTTCAAGCTGTGTCGGCTGGTAGTACTTGGGGGCATGGTGCTGAGGTGTACCGGCGGTGACCGTGATGTGCTCAGCAGTTTGCATGCAGGATGGTGGTGCTGTTCGGTGCCGTGTTGGTGTTGACGGCAGTTTGACCGGGTAAGGAGGATGCGTCGGTACAACTCTGAAGATGGAGTAGTGGCAGTTGACGGTGGCGGCCTCTGAGAGCACGTCGGACCGGTGTGTGCCCCATACCCGACATGTGGCTTGGTTGGGACCTCATGTCTTAGATGTTAGGCTTGTATGTGAGGTATGTGGTATTAGACCCGGACTATTAGCATCCCTTCATCAGCTGGATAGGGGTAGTGACCGTTGTCGCCTAGACAGTGACTTCAGACTTACTGTTGTATTTTTTGTAAGGTTCTTTGTGAATAATTAATAAAATGACTGCATGCATCGCTCAGATGCAGAGGTCGGGGGTGATCCTCCTTCTCTAATTTTTTAATAATAATTCGTACAAAGCCAGGCAAGCGTACTGTTAAGACATCTGAAATTGCAGAGATCCCAAGAACATCTTTTCATATATATATATATATGTGTGTGTATGTATGTATTTTTTAGATATACGTATTTTTTGATGTATGTTCATATATGTATGTATGTATTTTTTACATGTTTTTTGTATGTATGTATGTATTTTTTCAATTGTAATGATGTTTTAAAAACACATATATGCAAAAGTTAGATTTTTAATTAGAAAATTTTTATCTATATATGTTAGGTTAGTTTCATTTTAAAAAAAGTTTTATATATTTAGAAGAAGGAATAGAAGGAAGAAAATGTTTTATATATGAGGGTTGAGAGGGGGTCGACGGTCGAGAGGGTGTCGAGAGGGGGCCGTCGAACATGAGAGGAAGAAAAGGATAAAAAAAGAAGAGGAAGAAGAAAAAAAAAGAGGAGAAGATTCTCCTCTATTCCTTCTTCTCTTTTTTTCTTCTTCTTCCTCTTTTTTTATCAGGAGCGAGGGTCGTCGAGGGTCGCCGAACATGAGAGGAAGAAGAGGATAAAAAAAGAAGAGGAAAAATAAAAAAAGGAGAAGAAAGAATAGAGGAGTTCTTCTCCTCTTTTTTTTCTTCTTCTTCCTCTTTTTTTATCGGGAACGAGGGTCGTCGAGGGTCGCCGAGGGGTCGAGGGTCGAGAGGGGGTCGACGGTCTCCGAGGGGTCGAGGGTCGAGAGGGGGTCTAGGGTCGCCGAGGGGTCGAGGGTCGTCGAACATGAGAGGAAGAAGAGGATAAAAAAAGAAGAGGAAAAAAAGAGGAGAAGAAAGAATAGAGGAGTTCTACTCCTCTATTCTTTCTTCTCCTCTTTTTTTTCTTCTTCTTCCTCTTTTTTTATCGGGAACGAGGGTCATCGATGGTCGCCGAGCGGTAGAGGAAACCCTAAATAGAAAGTATCGTTGGTGAGATACATGTGGCCGTCGGTGTCGGACAGTACATCCATGTCCCACAAGTGACGCGGGCTTCGACGCCCACATCACTTGTGGGACGTGGATGTAGTGTCCGACACCGATGGCCACATGTATCTCACACCCACGATACTTGCTATTTAGGGTTTCCTCTACCGTTCGGCGACCCTCGATGACCCTCGTTTCCGATAAAAAAAGAGGAAGAAGAAGAAAAAAAGAGGAGAAGAAAGATTTCTTCTTCTCTTTTTTTCTTCTTCTTCCTCTTCTTCTCTTTTTTTTCTTCTTCTTCCTCTTTATTTTATCGGGAACGAGGGTCGGCGAGGGTCAGGGTCGCCGAGCGGTAGAGGAAACCCTAAATAGCAAGTATCGTTGGTGTGAGATACATGTGGCCGTTGGTGTCGGGCACTACATCCACGTCCCACAAGTGACGCGGGCTTCGACGCCCACGTCACTTGTGGGACATGGATGTAGTGTCCGACACTGAAGGCCACATGTATCTCACACCCACGATACTTTCTATTTAGGGTTTCCTCTACCGCTCGGTGACCCTCGACGACCCTCGTTCCCGATAAAAAAAAGAGGAAGAAGAAGAAAAAAAGAGGAGAAGAAAGAATAGAGGAATTCTTACTCCTCTATTCTTTCTAATCCTCTTTTTTTCTTCTCCCTCTTCTTTTTTTATCCTTGAAGCGTTGTCCAGGCCACCCCAAACCCTAGAGAAGCAGCGTCGAGGCCACCCCAAACCCTGGAGAAGCAGCATCGAGGCCACCCCAAACCCTAGAGAAGCAGCATCGAGGCCACTAATTAATATTAGTTCTATGTTTGCCACTAATATATCCATCTGTCATGTTTGAATAATAATTGCCATGCTGTCAATATTTGTAGAAACTATGGACACCGCCCGAGACGAAGTATAAGAAGAGTTGTTGGGGGACATAATCGCACGAGGAAGTGATGCCGTCTGCTCGTTGTTTCTCAACGACACCGATGGTCTGGAAGCAGCTGGCTATGATTATGATGGCTCCGGTGACCTAATGCCGGTGCAAGGAGACCATGAGGACGGCTCCGGTGACCCAATGCCGGTGCAAGAAGGAGACCGTGATGACGTCTCCGGTGACCGAATCGAGTCCGGCCAGGTATATATATTAGTTAAGCTTCTGCTGACTAGCTAATTGATGCATTCATTGTTTTGGTATGTACACATATTAATTAAGTCTTTGTTCTTTTTTCTAGCCCTCCGGATCGAGCACAACTTCGGTAAAGAGACGAGGCCCGAAGAAAAAGTTGAGCTCGGATGAAAAGTTTGAGATCATAGCAATCACGCCCGATGGCCAACCGATTGAACCCCTCCGGACAAAGAGCGCATTTGTTGCTCAGTGCGGGGTTTTGGTTAGGGACAAGATCCCGATCAGCATCTAGCAATGGTTAAAGCCGGCTACAGAAGACCCTGAGGTGTCTTATGTCAATGATATGCAGAAAAATGATCTTTGGACCGAGCTGGAGTCAAATTTCACCCTACCGCCAGAGGATGATCCAGAGAAGCCAGTTAAAGAGAAATTAATCAAGTCTTTTGCTCTTAAGAGGATGGCAGATGTTGGGGAACGTTGCAGAAAACAAAAAAATTTCCTACGGTTTCACCAAGATCCATCTATGAGTTCATCTAGCAACGAGTGATTGGATTGCATCTACATACCTTTGTAGATCACGCGCGGAAGCGTTCAAGAATTTGGGGTGAGGAAGTCGTACTCGACGTGATCCAAATCACCGGAGATCCTAGCGCCGAACGGACGGCACCTCCGTGTTCAACACACGTACGGTCAGCGTAACCTCTCCTCCTTCTTGATCCAGCAAGGGGGAAGGAGAGGTTGATGAAGATCCAGCAGCACGACGGTGTGGTGGTGGATGCAGGGTGTCACAGCAGCAGGGCTTCGCCATATACTACGCGCGAGAGAGAGGTGTAGCAGGGGAGAGGGAGGCGCCAAGACTCAAGGTCTGGCTTCCCCCTCCCCCCCTCATATATATAGGCTCCCCTAGGGGGGGCCGGCCCTAGGAGATGGGATCTCCTAGGGGGGGGGGCGGCGGCCAGGGCTGGAGTAGCCCCCAAGGCAAGGTGGGGCGCCCCCCCCCCCACCCCTAGGGTTCCAACCCTAGGCGCATGGGGTGGGCCTAGGGGGGCGCACCATCCCACTATGGGCTGGTTCCCCTCCCTACGTTGGCCCACGGGGCCCTCCGGGATGGGTGGCCCCACCCGGTGGACCCCTGGGACCCTTCCGGTGGTCCCGGTACAATACCGGTGACCTGGAAACTCTCCCGATGGCCGAAACTGCACTTCCTATATATAATTCTTCACCTCCGGACCATTCCGGAACTCCTCGTGACGTCCAGGATCTCATCCGGGACTCCGAACACCTTTCGGGTTCCTGCATATTCATATCTCTACAACCCTAGCGTCACCGAACCTTAAGTGTGTAGACCCTACGGGTTCGGGAGACATGTAGACATGACCGAGACGGCTCTCCGGTCAATAACCAACAGCGGGATCTGGATACCCATGTTGGCTCCCACTTGTTCCTCGATGATCTCATCGGATGAACCACGATGTCGAGGATTCCAGCAACCCCGTATTCAATTCCCTTTGCCGGTCGATATGTTACTTGCCCGAGATTCGATCGTTGGTATCCCAATACCTCGTTCAATCTCGTTACTGGCAAGTCACTTTACTCGTACTATAATGCATGATCCCATGACCAGACACTTGGTCACTTTGAGCTCATAATGATGATGCATTACCGAGTGGGCCCAGTGATACCTCTCCGTCATACGGAGTGACAAATCCCAGTCTTGATCCGTGTTAACCAAACAGACACTTTCAGAGATACCCGTAGCATACCTTTATAGTCACCCAGTTACGTTGTGACGTTTGGTACACCCAAAGCACTCCTACGGTATCCGGGAGTTACACGATCTCATGGTCTAAGGAAAGGATACTTGACATTGGAAAAACTCTAGCAAACGAACTATACGATCTTGTGCTATGTTTAGGATTGGGTCTTGTCCATCACATCATTCTCCTAATGATGTGATCTCGTTATCAATGACATCCAATAAGACAATTATCATGAACAAGGAAATATAATAATAATGCTTTTATTATTGCCTCTAGGGCATATTTCCAACAGTCTCCCACTTGCACTAGAGTCAATAATCTAGTTACATTGTGATGAATCGAACACCCATGGAATTCTGGTGTTGATCATGTTTTGCTCTAGGGAGAGGTTTAGTCAACGGATCTGCTACATTCAGGTCCGTATGTACTTTACAAATCTCTATGTCTCCATCTTGAACATTTTCACGAATGGAGTTGAAGCGACGCTTGATGTGCCTTGTCTTCTTGTGAAACCTGGGCTCCTTGGCAAGTGCAATGGCTCCAGTGTTGTCACAGAAGAGTTTGATTGGCCCCGATGCATTGGGTATGACTCCTAGGTCGGTGATGAACTCCTTCACCCAAATTGCTTCATGTGATGCCTCCGAGGCTGCCATACTCCGCTTCACATGTAGATCCCGCCACGACGCTCTGCTTGCAACTGCACCAGCTTACTGCCCCACCATTCAAAATATACACGTATCCGGTTTGTGACTTTGAGTCATCCAGATCTGTGTCGAAGCTAGCGTCGACGTAACCCTTTACGATGAGCTCTTCGTCACCTCCATAAACGAGAAACATTTCCTTAGTCCTTTTCAGGTACTTTAGGATATTCTTGACCGCTGTCCAGTGTTCCTTGCCGGGATTACTTTGGTATCTTCCTACCAAACTTACGGCAAGGTTTACATCAGATCTGGTACACAACATGGCATACATAATAGAACCTATGGCTGAGGCATAGGGGATGACACTCATCTCTTCTATATCTTCTGCCGTGGTCGGACATTGAGCTGAGCTCAATTTCACACCTTGTAGTACAGGTAAGAACCCCTTCTTAGACTGATCCATATTGAACTTCTTCAATATCTTATCAAGGTATGTGCTTTGTGAAAGACCTATGAGGCATCTTGATCTATCTCTGTAGATCTTGATGCCTAATATATAAGCAGCTTCTCCAAGGTCCTTCATTGAAAAACTCTTATTCAAGTAGGCCTTGATGCTGTCCAAGAGTTCTATATCATTTCCCATCAAAAGTATGTCATCTACATATAATATGAGAAATGCCACAGAGCTCCCACTCACTTTCTTGTAAACGCAGGCTTCTCCATAAGTCTGTGTAAACCCAAACGCTTTGATCATCTCATCAAAGCGAATGTTCCAACTCCGAGATGCTTGCACCAGCCCATAAATCGAGCGTTGGAGCTTGCACACCTTGTCAGCATTCTTAGGATCGACAAAACCTTCCGGCTGCATCATATACAATTCTTTCTTAAGGAAACCATTAAGGAATACCGTTTTGATGTCCATTTGCCATATCTCATAATCATAGTATGCGGCAATTGCTAACATAATTCGGATGGACTTCAGCTTCGCTACCGGTGAGAAAGTCTCATCGTAGTCAACCCCTTGAACTTGTCGATAACCCTTAGCGATAAGTCGAGCTTTATGGATGGTCACATTACCATCCGCGTCTGTCTTCCTTTTAAAGATCCATTTATTTTCTATGGCTCGCCGATCATCGGGCAAGTTAGTCAAAGTCCATACTTCATTTTCATACATGGATCCTATCTCGGATTTCATGGCTTCTAGCCATTTGTCGGAATCCGGGTCCGCCATCGCTTCTTCATAGTTCGAAGGTTCACCGTTGTCTAACGACATGATTTCCAAGACAGGGTTGCCGTACCACTCTGGTGCGGAACGTGTCCTTGTGGACCTACGAATTTCAGTAGCAACTTGATCTGAAGTTTCATGATCATCATCATTAACTTCCTCTCTAGTCGGTGCAGGCACCTCAGGAACATTTTCTTGAGTTGCGCCATTTTCTGGTTCAAGAGGTAATACTTCATCAAGTTCTACTTTCCTCCCACTTACTTCTTTCGAAAGAAACTCTTTCTCTAGAAAGGATCCATTCTTGGCAACAAAGATCTTGCCTTCAGATCTGAGGTAGAAGGTATACCCAATAGTTTCTTTAGGGTATCCTATGAAGACGCATTTTTCCGACTTGGGTTCGAGCTTTTCAGGTTGAAGTTTCTTGACATAAGCATCGCATCCCCAAACTTTCAGAAACGACAGCTTAGGTTTCTTCCCAAACCATAATTCATACGGTGTCGTCTCAACGAATTTTGACGGAGCCCTATTTAAAGTGAATGCGGCAGTCTCTAAAGCATAGCCCCAAAAAGATAGCGGTAAATCGGTAAGAGACATCATAGATCGCACCATATCTAATAGAGTGCGATTACGACGTTCAGACACACCATTACGTTGAGGTGTTCCAGGCGGCGTGAGTTGTGAAACTATTCCACATTTTCTTAAGTGTGTGCCAAACTCGTGACTCAAGTATTCTCCTCCACGATCTGATCGTAGGAACTTGATTTTTCTGTCACGTTGATTCTCAACCTCACTCTGAAATTCCTTGAACTTTTCAAAGGTTTCAGACTTGTGTTTCATTAAGTAGACATACCCATATCTACTCAAGTCATCGGTGAGGGTGAGAACATAACGATAGCCACCGCGAGCCTCAACGCTCATTGGACCGCACACATCAGTATGTATGATTTCCAATAAGTTGGTTGCTCGCTCCATTGTTCCTGAGAACGGAGTCTTGGTCATTTTACCCATGAGGCATGGTTCGCACGTGTGAAATGATTCATAATCAAGAGACTCTAAAAGTCCATCAGCATGGAGCTTCTTCATGCGTTTGACACTTATGTGACCAAGGCGGCAGTGCCACAAGTATGTGGGACTATCATTATCAATCTTGCATCTTTTGACATTCACACTATGAATATGTGTAGCATTACGCTCGAGACTCATTAAGAATAAACCATTCACCATCGGCGCATGACCATAAAACATATCTCTCATATAAATAGAACAACCATTATTCTCGGATTTAAATGAGTAGCCATCTCGAATCAAACGAGATCCCGATACAATGTTCATGCTCAAAGCTGGAACTAAATAACAATTATTACGGTTTAAAACTAACCCCGAAGGTAAATGTAGAGGTAGCGTGCCGACGGCGATCACATTGACCCTGGAACCATTCCCGATGCGCATCGTCACCTCGTCCTTAGCCAGTCTCCGCTTATTCCGCAGCCCCTGCTTTGAGTTACAAATGTGAGCAACCGCACCGGTATCAAATACCCAGGAGCTACTACGAGTACTGGTAAGGTACACATCAATTACATGTATATCACATATACCTTTTGTTTTGTCGGCCTTCTTGTCCGCTAAGTATTTGGGGCAGTTCCGCTTCCAGTGACCACTTCCCTTGCAATAAAAGCACTCAGTCTCAGGCTTGGGTCCGTTCTTTGGCTTCTTCCTGGCAGCTTGCTTGCCGGGCGCGGCAACACCCTTGCCGTCCTTCTTGAGGTTCTTTTTACCCTTGCCCTTCTTGAACTTAGTGGTTTTATTGACCATCAACACTTGATGTTCCTTCTTGACTTCTACCTCTGCTGATTTCAGCATTGAAAATAACTCAGGAATGGTCTTTTCCATCCCCTGCATATTGAAGTTCATCACAAAGCTCTTGTAGCTTGGTGGAAGCGACTGGAGGATTCTGTCAATGACCGCATCATCCGGGAGATTAACTCCCAGCTGAGTCAAGCGGTTATGTAACCCAGACATAGTGAGTATGTGCTCACTGACAGAACTATTCTCCTCCATCTTACAGCTGAAGAATTTGTCAGAGACTTCATATCTCTCGACCCGGGCATGAGCTTGAAAAACCATTTTCAGCTCTTAGAACATCTCATATGCTCCATGTCTCTCAAAACGCTTTTGGAGCCCTGGCTCTAAGCTGTAAAGCATGCCACACTGAACGAGGGAGTAGTCATCAGCACGTGTCTGCCAAGCATTCATAACATCTTGGTTCTGTGGGACAGGTGGGTCACCTAGTGGTGCTTGTAGGACATATTCTTTCTTGGCAGCTATGAGGATGATCCTCAGGTTCCGGACCCAGTCCGTATAGTTGCTGCCATCGTCTTTCAGCTTGGTTTTCTCTAGGAACGCGTTGAAGTTGAGGACTACGTTGGCCATTTGATCTACAAGACATATTGTAAATATTTTAGACTAAGTTCATGATAATCAAGTTCATCTAATCAAATTATTCAATGAACTCCCACTTAGATAAACATCCCTCCAGTTATCTAAGTATAACATGATCCGAGTTAACTAGGCCGTGTCCGATCATCACGTGAGACGGACTAGTCAACATCGGTGAACATCTTCATGTTGATCGTATCTTCTATACGACTCATGCTCGACCTTTCGGTCTTCCGTGTTCCAAGGCCATGTCTGTACATGCTAGGCTCGTCAAGTCAACCTAAGTGTTTGCATGTGTAAATTTGTCTTACACCCGTTGTATGTGAACGTTGGAATCTAACACCCGATCATCACGTGGTGCTTCGAAACTACGAACTGTCGCAACGGTGCACAGTTAGGGGAAACACTTTCTTGAAATTATTATGAGGGATCATATTATTTACTACCGTCGTTCTAAGTAAACAAGATGCAAAAACATGATAAACATCACATGCAATCAAATAATAATAGTGACATGATATGGCCAATATCACAGAGCTCCTTTGATCTCCATCTTGGGGCTCCATGATCATCTTGTCACCGGCTTGACACCATGATCTCCATCATCGTGTCTCCATGAAGTTGCTCGCCAACTATTACTTCTACTACTATGGCTAACGCGTTTAGCAATAAAGTAAAGTAATTTACATGGCGTTTCTCAATGACACGCAGGTCATACAAAAAATAAAGACAACTCCTATGGCTCCTGCCGGTTGTCATACTCATCGACATGCAAGTCGTGATTCCTATTACAATAGCATGAACATCTCATACATCACATATATATCATTCATCATTCATCACAACTTTGGCCATATCACATCACAAAACACTTGCTGCAAAAACAAGTTAGACGTTCTCTAATTGTTGTTGCAAGTTTTACGTGGCTGCAATAGGGTTCTAGCAAGAACGTTTTCTTACCTACGTGAAAGCCACAACGTGATTTGTCAACTTCTATTTACCCTTCATAAGGACCCTTTTCATCGAATCCGCTCCAACTAAAGTAGGAGAGACAGACACCCGCCAGCCACCTTATGCATCTAGTGCATGTTAGTCGGTGGAACCGGTCTCACGTAAGCGTACGTGTAAGGTTGGTCTGGGCTGCTTCATCCCACAATACCGCTGAAGCAAGATAAGACTAGTAGCGGCAAGAAAGTTGACAACATCTACGCCCACAACAAATTGTGTTCTACTCGCGCAAGAAGAACTACGCATAGACCTAGCTCATGATGCCACGGTTGGGGAATGTTGCAGAAACAAAAAAATTTCCTACGGTTTCACCAAGATCCATCTATGAGTTCATCTAGCAACGAGTGATTGGATTGCATGTACATACCTTTGTAGATCACGCGCGGAAGCGTTCAAGAATTGGGGATGAGGAAGTCGTACTCGACGTGATCCAAATCACCGGAGATCCTAGCGCCGAATGGATGGCACCTCCATGTTCAACACACGTACGGTCAGCGTAACGTCTCCTCCTTCTTGATCCAGCAAGGGGGAAGGAGAGGTTGATGAAGATCCAGCAGCACGACGACGTGGTGGTGGATGCAGGGCGTCACAGCAGCAGGGCTTCGCTGTATACTACGCGAGAGAGAGAGGTGTAGCAGGGGAGAGGGAGGCGCCAAGACTCAAGGTCTGGCTGCCCCCTCCCCCCCTCATATATATAGGCTCCCCTAGGGGGGGCGCCGGCCCTAGGAAATGGGATCTCCTAAGGGGGGGCGGTGGCCAGGGCTGGAGTAGCCCCCAAGGCAAGGTGGGGCGCCCCCCACCCCTAGGGTTCCAACCCTAGGCGCATGGGGTGGGCCTAGGGGGGCGCACCAGCCCACTATGGGTTGGTTCCCCTCCCCACTTTGGCCCATGGGGCCCTCCGGGATGGGTGGCCCCACCCGGTGGACCCCTGGGACCCTTCCGGTGGTCCCGGTACAATACCGGTAACCCCGAAACTCTCCCGATGGCCAAAACTGCACTTCCTATATATAATTCTTCACCTCCGGACCATTCCGGAACTCCTCGTGACGTCCAGGATCTCATTCGGGACTCCGAACACCTTTCGGGTTCCTGCATATTCATATCTCTACAACCCTAGCGTCACCGAACCTTAAGTGTGTAGACCCTACGGGTTCGGGAGACATGTAGACATGACCGAGACGGCTCTCCGGTCAATAACCAACAGCGGGATCTGGATACCCATGTTGTCTCCCACATGTTCCTCGATGATCTCATCGGATGAACCACGATGTCGAGGATTCCAGCAACCCCGTATTCAATTCCCTTTGCCAGTCGATATGTTACTTGCCCGAGATTCGGTCGTTGGTATCCCAATACCTCGTTCAATATCGTTACCGGCAAGTCACTTTACTCGTACCGTAATGCATGATCCCGTGACCAGACACTTGGTCACTTTGAGCTCATAATGATGATGCATTACCGAGTGGGCCCAGTGATACCTCTCCATCATACGGAGTGACAAATCCCAGTCTTGATCCGTGTCAACCCAACAGACACTTTCAGAGATACCCGTAGCATACCTTTATAGTCACTCAGTTACGTTGTGACGTTTGGTACACCCAAAGCACTCCTACGGTATCCGGGAGTTACACGATCTCATGGTCTAAGGAAAGGATACTTGACATTGGAAAAACTCTAGCAAACGAACTATACTATCTTGTGCTATGTTTAGGATTGGGTCTTGTCCATCACATAATTCTCCTAATGATGTGATCTCGTTATCAATGACATCCAATGTCCATAGTCAGGAAACCATGACTATTTGTTGATCAACGAGCTAGTCAACTAGAGGCTTACTGGGGACATGTTGGTGTCTATTATTCACACATGTATTACGATTTCCGGATAACACAATTATAGCATGAATAAAGACAATTATCATGAACAAGGAAATATAATAATAATGCTTTTATTATTGCCTCTAGGGCATATTTCCAATAGCAGAACTATTCAGGAGGTGGAAGAAAGAGCTGAATAAGTTTGTCAAAAATAATGAGACACCAGAATTCAAGGGCAGATATGAGAAGATCAGAGATCACTGGCTCGCATTTGTGGCCCACAAGACATCAGAAAAGAGTAAGAAGATGTCGGCGACAAACAAGCAAAATGCTGCGAAGAAGAAGCATCACCATCGCACGGGGTCAGGTGGCTACCTCGTAGCCCGGCCTAAGTGGGCCAAGACTGAGAATGATCTGGTTGATAAAGGGATCGAACCAGAGACAATTAAGTGGCCAGACCGTTGCCGGACTTGGTTCTTCAGGGCTGGCGGAACCTTGGACATACCAGTCAGGAAGCTTCAGCAGTATATCGAAGCAGCGCAGCAAGGGACGTTCTTTCCAGACAGAGAGAACGACGAGCTCACAATGGCCCTCGGGAATCCTGAGCACCCTGGACGGACACGAGGCACACCAGGCTCAGGTTGGGTTTCCGGACGCAGGCGGTTACAAATCCCAGGAGTGGAGGAAAAAATTGCAGCAGACCCAAATGCAGGCGCTGCAAGCAAGGGTACAAGCGATAGAGGAACGAGAAGCAAATCGCAGCAAACGTACGGCCGAAGCTTCCCCCGAAGCTACCCCGCCATCTCAGCGGAGAAGCAGCGTGACTTCCACCGAGCTGCTTCAGCCGGAGCATGCCTTGACGGCTCCTGCCAGCTATCCCGTGGATGCTATCACGGAGTCTCAAAATTGCCACCTTATGACGCAATGGATGAATTTGAAGGTCAAGGCGGCTGTTGGCTCTGTTTATCCTACTGAACCCGGCGCAACTTTTCACTGCCGGCCGATTCCAGAAGGATATGCTAGGGTGATGGTGGATAAAATAACGGAGGGATTTGAGGACCTCCAGCTTGACCACCCTACCGGTGAAGGGGAGACTAGGCTGGGGTCTGCTCTGAAGACTCCATGCCTATGGCAGAAGGAGCTCATCAGCCTTCCGAACTGGACGCCTCTGCCTCCTCCTCCTCCTCCGGCAAGTCAGGGCACTCCGCCTCCTCCACCGCCTCCTCCTTCGGCGAGTCAGGGCACTCTGCCTCCTCCACTGCCTCCTCCTCCGGCGAGTGACGATCAGGGCACTCGACCGACTCCTTCTCCGGCGCGTGGTGGCACTCCGCCTCCTTCTCCGCCTGCGCCGACGCGCCCGAGCAACCAGCCTCCTCCTTCTCCGCCTCGTCAGCAAGGGCGGAAGAGACCTGCCGCCGCTCCGGCTACTCCGGCGCGTCGTAGTCCTTCTCCTCCGCCTCGTAAGCAAGTAAAGAATACAACCGCTCCGTCTGCTCTACCGACATCTAGCAGTACAGCCAGAGGCGGGAGGAAATACAGATTTGGTCCTTCTTTGAAGACTCCAGAGAAGTTACCATACGAGAGGACCCCGGAGGAGAACGCCGAGATCGCACGAGAAGAAGTGAGGAACTACTTTGAAGGGGTGAAAGCATAGAAACATCCACCTCCGGAGGAGAAGGTAGATCGGGTGAAAGCGAAGCGCACTCTGGCTGCCCTGACAAAACCACCCAAGTCTGCGCCGAGGAAACTATGAGCGCATTATTGGAAAGGAATTTGCCGAAGTGGAGCGGTCGGGAAGTACTGTCAGTGATCAAAGGCTGAAAGAACGACGAGCTGGGAAACAAATTGCCCAGCTCGGCGAACAAGCGAAGCAATCGTGCCCCCCGCTCAAGGTGCCTAGCGACAATGTCGCTAATGATCCGAGGATGGTGCCCGGTTATAGCAATCTTGGCGATTACCTGCCCGACGATGTACATTATGATTTCATGGAGGTGCAGATACAAAGATACGAGTACGGGAAGCCTCTCGTCAAAGATGAAAGATCTCTATCAACGATGATGCGAAGATTGCATGATTGGTACTTGAAAATCTGCAGAGACTCTGGGGGGAGGAGTACTTTGTATGTGAAAGTTAAAAAGGAGCATGACCTCGTTGGAATTGAACTGTTGCCTATTCCATTTGAGGAGTTCTTTCAGTTTTTCAATCAATTGGCCCTCGATAAAACAACGGTCGCCTGCTACTGTCTGTAAGTAGTACTACTTCTGTCATTAAGTCTCTCTCTATATAGCTCAGCTCTTTCATTGCATGTATTTATAATCATCCTCAATATATTATGCAGATTGAAGATCGCCGAATTGAAGAAAAGACAAGTCGGTGATATTGGGTTCATTAACACATATCTCATAGATGCAACTCAGGTTAAATTTCATGCCGCAGATACCGAGGCCAACTTGCTACGATCGTTGGTAATAAATGAAAACAAAGATATAATACTATTTTCTTACAACTTCAAGTGAGTGTTACTGTCTTGTGCGTATTCGGTTTCCCTTATATATTAGTCAATGTTATAGTAATGTAATTGATGAGTTATGCATGCGTGTGCAGTTACCACTATATTCTCCTAGAGATTAGGCTTGAGCAGGGACTAGTAACTGTCTTAGACTCAAGACGAAAAGATCCCCAGGACTATGTAGACATGACTCAAATGCTCGAGAAGTAAGTTAAATCGATCATTATCCACCATATCAACAACTTTGTTCATTTCCTGATATATCAAGTAATTGTTTTCTTTGTCTAGCAGGGTTTGGAAAAAATTCTCCAAAAAAGCTCCAGGACTCCTGAAGAAGCTGCAATTTAGACACCCGAAAGTAAGTACTATAGTAGCATATTCCACGCATCTCCTATTGATTCAAGCGCTAGTTTCATCAATACCATTTGGCATTCTTGCTTATCAGTTTGATTGACCTCTATTTCTTGTAAACTGATAGTGGTAGGAACAAGGGAATGATTTCTGTGGATACTATGTTTGTGAGTCCATCCGCCACACGACCTGTGAGCGGGGCTACACTGACGAACAATATGAAGTACGTAAATAACAACATTCACAATTTTATTTTATTACCATCATTTTTGTTGAGTTTCATTCATTCATATATATATGTATTGACCCCCTTCTTCAAATTAGATGTTTCGGAAGCGGGATGAACTCCTAGCACCAGCTCACATGCGAGCAATTCAAGAGGAATTGGCGGCATTCTTTCTTGACCACGTGATCGCTGAAGACGGAGAATACTATGTGGACCATGAGTCTGTATGATTATATTTGTAAGAGATAATTATTGTATATATGTAGCCGGTAGTGTCGGATAGATATACGAGAACTTGTTGTTCGGCCAATCTCTCGGAGAAGGAGAGGTGGTCGATATCACTTCTCACTGTATGCATATATGTTCATGACGATCTTCTGTTTCCTTCTTTTCTTACTAGCTAGCTAGCGTGTCTAGTCCTCTCTATACGTATGTATAGTACGTAGCGTCGACCAAGCACGGACATAAGAGAGGACACTGTTGGAAATATGCCCTAGAGGCAATAATAAAAGCATTATTATTATATTTCCTTGTTCATGATAATTATCTTTGTTCATGCTATAATTGTATTATCCGGAAATCGTAATACATGTGTGAATAATAGACACCAACATGTCCCTAGTAAGCCTCTAGTTGACTAGCTCGTTGATCAACAGATAGTCATGGTTTCCTGACTATGGACATTGGATGTCATTGATAACGAGATCACATCATTAGGAGAATGATGTGATGGACAAGACCCAATCCTAAACATAGCATAAGATCGTATAGTTTGTTTGCTAGAGTTTTCCAATGTCAAGTATCTTTTCCTTAGACCATGAGATCGTGTAACTCCCGGATACCGTAGGAGTGCTTTGGGTATACCAAACGTCACAACGTAACTGGGTGACTATAAAGGTAGACTACGGGTATCTCCGAAAGTGTCTGTTGGGTTGACACGGATCAAGACTGGGATTTGTCACTCCGTATGACGGAGAGGTATCACTGGGCCCACTCGGTAATGCATCATCATTATGAGCTCAAAGTGACCAAGTGTCTGGTCACGGGATCATGCATTACGGTACGAGTAAAGTGACTTGCCGGTAACGGGATTGAACAATGTATGGGGATACCGACGATCGAATCTCGGGCAAGTAACATATCGATTGACAAAGGGAATTGCATACGGGGTTGCTTGAATCCTCGACATCGTGGTTCATCCGATGAGATCATCATGGAGCATGTGGGAGCCAACATGGGTATCCAGATCCTGCTGTTGGTTATTGACCGGAAAGTCGTCTCGGTCATGTCTGCATGTCTCCCGAACCCGCAGGGTCTACACACTTAAGGTTCGGTGACGCTAGGGTTGTAGGGATATGTATATGCAGTAACCCGAATGTTGTTTGGAGTCTCGGATGAGATCCCGGACGTCACAAGGAGTTCCGGAATGGCCCGGAGGTAAAGAATTATATATAGGAAGTGCTATTTCGGCCATCGGGACAAGTTTCGGGGTTGTCGGTATTGTACCGGGACCACCGGAAGGGTCCCGGGGGTCCACTGGGTGGGGCCACCTGCCCCGGGGGCCACATGGGCTGTAGGGGGTGCGCCTTGGCCTACATGGACCAAGGGCACCAGCCCCAAGAGGCCCATGCGCCTAGGGTTCACAAAAGGGAAGAGTCCCACTAGTGGAAGGCACCTCCTAGGTGCCTTGGGGGGGGGGAGGGAAACCTCCCTTGGCCGCCGCCCCCTAGGAGATTGGATCTCCTAGGGCCGGCGCCTCCCCCTTTGGCCCTCCTATATATAGTGGGGGAAGGAGGGCTTTTCATCCACACCTTTGGTTGCCTCCTTCTCCCTCTCCAACACCTCCTCCTCCTCCATAGTGCTTTGGCGAAGCCCTGACGGAGTATTGCAGCTCCACCATCACCACGCCGTCATGTTGCTGCTGGAGCCATCTTCCTCAACCTCTCTTTCCCTCTTGCTGGATCAAGAAGGAGGAGACGTTACGCTGACCGTACGTGTGTTGAACGCGGAGGTGCCGTCCGTTCGGTGCTAGGATCTCCGGTGATTTGGATCACGTCGTGTTCGACTACCTCATCCCCGTTCTTTGAACGCTTCCGCTCGCGATCTACAAAGGTATGTAGATGCATCCGATCACTCGTTGCTAGATTAACTCATAGATGGATCTTGGTGAAACCATAGGAAATTTTTTGTTTTCTGCAACGTTCCCCAACAGTGGCATCATGAGCTAGGTCTATGCGTAGTTCTTCTTGCGCGAGTAGAACACAATTTGTTGTGGGCGTAGATGTTGTCAACTTTCTTGCCGCTACTAGTCTTATCTTGCTTCAACGGTATTGTGGGATGAAGCGGCCCGGACCAACCTTACACGTACGCTTACGTGAGACCGGTTCCACCGACTAACATGCACTAGATGCATAAGGTGGCTGGCGGGTGTCTGTCTCTCCCACTTTAGTTGGAGCGGATTCGATGAAAAGGGTCCTTATGAAGGGTAAATAGAAGTTGACAAATCACGTTGTGGCTTTCACGTAGGTAAGAAAACGTTCTTGCTAGAACCCTATTTCAGCCACGTAAAACTTGCAACAACAATTAGAGGACGTCTAACTTGTTTTTGCAGCAAGTGCTTTGTGATATGATATGGCCAAAGTTGTGATGAATGATGAATGATTTATATGTGATGTATGAGATGTTCATGCTATTGTAATAGGAATCACGACTTGCATGTCGATGAGTATGACAACCGGCAGGAGCCATAGGAGTTGTCTTTATTTTTGTATGACCTGCGTGTCATTGAGAAACGCCATATAAATTACTTTACTTTATTGCTAAACACGTTAGCCATAGTAGTAGAAGTAATAGTTGGCGAGCAACTTCATGGAGACACAATGATGGAGATCATGATGAGGGAGATCATGGTGTCATGCCGGTGACAAGATGATCATGGAGCCCCAAGATGGAGATCAAAGGAGCTATGTGATATTGGCCATATCATGTCACTATTATTATTTGATTGCATTTGATGTTTATCATGTTTTGCATCTTGTTTACTTAGAACGACGGTAGTAAATAAGATGATCCCTCATAATAATTTCAAGAAAGTGTTCCCCCTAACTGTGCACCATTGCGACAGTTCGTTGTTTCAATGCACCACGTGATGATCGGGTGTTTGATTCAAACGTTCACATACAACGAGTGTAAGACAGATTTACACATGCAAACACTTAGGTTGACTTGACGAGCCTAGCATGTGTATAGACATGGCCTTGGAACACAGAAGACCGAAAGGTCGAGCATGAGTCGTATAGAAGATACGATCAACATGAAGATGTTCACCGATGTTGACTAGTCCGTCTCACGTGATGATCGGACACGACCTAGTTGACTCGGATCATGTTATACTTAGATGACTACAAGAGGGATGTCTATCTAAGTGGGAGTTCATTGAATAATTTGATTAGATGAACTTAATTATCATGAACTTAGTCTAAAATCTTTACAATATGTCTTGTAGATCAAATGGCCAATGTAGTCCTCAACTTCAATGCGTTCCTAGAGAAAACCAAGCTGAAAGACGATGGCAGCAACTATATGGACTGGGTCCAGAACCTGAGGATCATCCTCATAGCTGCCAAGAAAGTTTATGTCCTACAAGCACCGCTGGGTGACGCACCTGTTCTCCCTGCAGAACAAGACGTTATGAACGCTTGGCAGGCACGTACCGATGACTACTGCCTCGTTCAGTGCGGCATGCTTTACAGCCTAGAGCCGGGGCTCCAAAAGCGTTTTGAGAGACATGGAGCATATGAGATGTTCGAAGAGCTGAAAATGGTTTTCCAAGCTCATGCCCGGGTCGAGAGATATGAAGTCTCCGACAAATTCTTCAGCTGTAAGATGGAGGAAAATAGTTCTGTCAGTGAGCACATACTCACTATGTCTGGGTTACATAACCGCTTGACTCAGCTGGGAGTTAATCTCCCGGATGATGCGGTCATTGACAGAATCCTCCAGTCACTTCCACCGAGCTACAAGAGCTTTGTGATGAACTTCAATATGCAGGGGATGGAAAAGACCATTCCTGAAGTATTTGCTATGCAGAAATCAGCAGAGGTAGAAGTCAAGAAGGAACATCAAGTGTTGATGGTCAATAAAACCACTAAGTTCAAGAAGGGCAAAGGTAAAAAGAACTTCAAGAAGGACGGCAAGGGAGTTGCCGCGCCCGGCAAGCAAGCTGTCGGGAAGAAGCCAAAGAATGGACCCAAGCCCGAGACTGAGTGCTTTTATTGCAAGGGAAGTGGTCACTGGAAGTGGAACTGCCCCAAATACTTAGCGGACAAGAAGGGCGGCAAAACAAAAGGTATATATGATATACATGTAATTGATGTGTACCTTACTAGTACCCATAGTAGCTCCTGGGTATTTGATACCGGTGCAGTTGCTCACATTTGTAACTCAAAGCAGGGGCTGCGGAATAAGCGGAGACTGGCAAAGGACGAGGTGACGATGCGCGTCGGGAATGGTTCCAAGGTCAATGTGATCGCCGTCGGCTCGCTACCTCTACATTTACCTTCGGGATTAGTTTTAAACCTTAATAATTGTTATTTAGTGCCAGCTTTGAGCATGAACATTGTATCGGGATCTCGTTTAATTCGAGAAGGCTACTCATTTAAATCCGAGAATAATGGTTGTTCTATTTATATGAGAGATATGTTTTATGGTCATGCTCCTATGGTGAATGGTTTATTCTTAATGAATCTCGAGCGTAATGCCACACATATTCATAGTGTGAGTACCAAAAGATGTAAAGTTGATAATGATAGTCCCACATACTTGTGGCACTGCCGCCTTGGTCACATAGGTGTCAAACGCATGAAGAAGCTCCATGCGGATGGACTTTAGAGTCTCTTGATTACGAATCATTTGACACGTGCGAACCATGCCTCATGGGTAAGATGACCAAGACTCCGTTCTCAGGAACAATGGAGCGAGCAACCAACTTATTGGAAATCATACATACTGATGTGTGCGGTCCAATGAGTGTTGAGGCTCGCGGTGGCTATCGTTATGTCCTCACCCTCACTGATGATTTAAGTAGATATGGGTATATCTACTTAATGAAACACAAGTCTGAAACCTTTGAAAAGTTCAAGGAATTTCAGAGTGAGGTTGAGAATCAACGTGACAGGAAAATCAAGTTTCTACGATCAGATCATGGAGGAGAATACTTGAGTCACGAATTTGGCACACACTTAAGAAAATGTGGAATAGTTTCACAACTCACGCCGCCTAGAACACCTCAGCGTAATGGTGTGTCCGAACATCGTAATCACACTCTATTAGATATGGTACGATCTATGATGTCTCTTACCGATTTACCGCTATCTTTTGGGGCTATGCTTTAGAGACTACCGCATTCACTTTAAATAGGGCTCCGTCGAAATCCGTTGAGACGACACCGTTTGAATTATGGTTTGGTAAGAAACCTAAGCTGTCGTTTCTAACAGTTTGGGGATGTGATGCTTATGTCAAGAAACTTCAACCTGAAAAGCTCGAACCCAAGTCAGAAAAATGTGTCTTCATAGGATACCCTAAAGAAACTGTTGGGTATACCTTCTACCTCAGATCCGAAGGCAAGATCTTTGTTGCCAAGAATGGATTCTTTCTAGAGAAAGAGTTTCTCTCGAAATAAGTAAGTGGGAGGAAAGTAGAACTTGATGAAGTGTTACCTCTTGAACCGGAAAATGGCGCAACTCAAGAAAATGTTCCTGAGGTGCCTGCACCAACTAGAGAGGAAGTTATTGATGATGATCAAGATACTTCTGATCAAGCTCCTACTGAAATTTGAAGGTCCACAAGGACACGTTCCGCACCAGAGTGGTACGGCAACCCTGTCTTGGAAATCATGTTGTTAGACAACGGTGAACCTTCGAACTATGAAGAAGCGATGGCGGGCCCGGATTCCGACAAATGGCTAGAAGCCATGAAATCCGAGATAGGATCCATGTATGAAAACGAAGTATGGACTTTGACTGACTTGCCCGTTGAGCGGCGAGCCATAGAAAATAAATGGATCTTTAAGAAGAAGACAGACGCGGATGGTAATGTGACCATCTATAAAGCTCGGCTTGTCGCTAAGGGTTATCGACAAGTTCAAGGGGTTGACTACGATGAGACTTTCTCACCGGTAGCGAAGCTGAAGTCCATCCGAATCATGTTAGCGATTGCCGCATTCTATGATTATGAAATATGGCAAATGGACGTCAGAACGGCATTCCTTAATGGTTTCCTTAAGGAAGAATTGTATATGATGCAACCGGAAGGTTTTGTCGATCCTAAGAATGCTAACAAGGTGTGCAAGCTCCAACGCTCGATTTATGGGCTGGTGCAAGCATCTCGGAGTTGGAACATTCGTTTTGATGAGATGATCAAAGCGTTTGGGTTTACGCAGACTTATGGAGAAGCCTGCGTTTACAAGAAAGTGAGTGGGAGCTCTGTAGCATTTCTCATATTATATGTAGATGACATACTTTTGATGGGAAATGATATAGAACTCTTGGACAGCATAAAGGCCTACTTGAATAAGAGTTTTTCGATGAAGGACCTTGGAGAAGCTACTTATATATTAGGAATCAAGATCTATAGAGATAGATCGAGACACCTCATAGGTCTTTCACAAAGCACATACCTTGATAAGATATTGAAGAAGTTCAATATGGATCAGTCTAAGAAGGGGTTCTTGCCTATGCTGCAAGGTGTGAAATTGAGCTCAGCTCAATGTCCGACCACGGCAGAAGATATAGAAGAGATGAGTGTCATCCCCTATGCCTCAGCCATAGGTTCTATTATGTATGCCATGCTGTGTACCAGACCTGATGCAAACCTTGCCGTAAGTTTGGTAGGAAGGTACCAAAGTAATCCCGGCAAGGAACACTGGACAACGGTCAAGAATATCCTGAAGTACCTGAAAAGGACTAAGGAAATGTTTCTCGTTTATGGAGGTGACGAAGAGCTCGTCGTAAAAGGTTACATCGACGCTAGCTTCGACACAGATCTGGATGACTGTAAGTCACAAACCGGATACGTGTATATTTTGAATGGTGGGGCAGTAAGTTGGTGCAGTCGCAAGCAGAGCGTCGTGGCGGGATCTACATGTGAAGCGGAGTACATGGCAGCCTCGGAGGCAGCGCATGAAGCAATTTGGGTGAAGGAGTTCATCACCGACCTAGGAGTCATACCCAATGCGTCGGGGCCGATCAAGCTCTTCTGTGACAACATTGGAGCTATTGCTCTTGCCAAGGAGCCCAGGTTTCACAAGAAGACAAGGCACATCAAGCGTCGCTTCAACTCCATTCGTGAAAATGTTCAAGATGGAGACATAGAGATTTGTAAAGTACATACGGACCTGAATGTAGCGGATCCGTTGACTAAACCTCTCCCTAGAGCAAAACATGATCAACACCAGAATTCCATGGGTGTTCGATTCATCACAATGTAACTAGATTATTGACTCTAGTGCAAGTGGGAGACTGTTGGAAATATGCCCTAGAGGCAATAATAAAAGCATTATTATTATATTTCCTTGTTCATGATAATTATCTTTGTTCATGCTATAATTGTATTATCCGGAAATCGTAATACATGTGTGAATAATAGACACCAACATGTCCCTAGTAAGCCTCTAGTTGACTAGCTCGTTGATCAACAGATAGTCATGGTTTCCTGACTATGGACATTGGATGTCATTGATAACGAGATCACATCATTAGGAGAATGATGTGATGGACAAGACCCAGTCCTAAACATAGCATAAGATCGTATAGTTCGTTTGCTAGAGTTTTCCAATGTCAAGTATCTTTTCCTTAGACCATGAGATCGTGTAACTCCCGGATACCGTAGGAGTGCTTTGGGTATACCAAACGTCACAACGTAACTGGGTGACTATAAAGGTAGACTACGGGTATCTCCGAAAGTGACTATTGGGTTGACACGGATCAAGACAGGGATTTGTCACTCTGTATGATGGAGAGGTATCACTGGGCCCACTCGGTAATGCATCATCATTATGAGCTCAAAGTGACCAAGTGTCTGGTCACGGGATCATGCATTACGGTACGAGTAAAGTGACTTGCCGGTAACGAGATTGAACGAGGTATGGGGATACCGACGATCGAATCTCGGGCAAGTAACATATCGATTGACAAAGGGAATTGCATACGGGGTTGCTTGAATCCTCGACATCGTGGTTCATCCGATGAGATCATCGTGGAGCATGTGGGAGCCAACATGGGTATCCAGATCCCGCTGTTGGTTATTGACCGGAAAGTCGTCTCGGTCATGTCTGCATGTCTCCCGAACCCGTAGGGTCTACACACTTCAGGTTCGGTGACGCTAGGGTTGTAGGGATATGTATATGCAGTAACCCGAATGTTGTTCGGAGTCCCGGATGAGATCTCGGACATCACAAGGAGTTCCGGAATGGTCCGGAGGTAAAGAATTATATATAGGAAATGCTATTTCGGCCATCGGGACAAATTTCGGGGTTATCAGTATTGTACCGGGACCACCGGAAGGGTCCCGGGGGTCCACCGGGTGGGGCCACCTGCCCCGGGGGGCCACATGGGCTGTAGGGGGTGCGCCTTGGCCTACATGGGCCAAGGGCACCAGCCCCAAGAGGCCCATGCGCCTAGGGTTCACAAAAGGGAAGAGTCCCACTAGTGGAAGGCACCTCCTAGGTGCCTTGGGGGGGGGGGAGGGAAACCTCCCTTGGCCGCCGACCCCTATGAGATTGGATCTGCTAGGGCCGGCGCCCCCCCCCCCTTTGGCCCTCCTATATATAGTGGGGGAAGGAGGGCTTTTCATCCACGCCTTTGGTTCCCTCCTTCTCCCTCTCCAACACCTCCTCCTCCTCCATAGTGCTTGGCGAAGCCCTGACAGAGTACTGCAGCTCCACCATCACCACGCCGTCGTGTTGCTGCTGGAGCCATCTTCCTCAACCTCTCTTTCCCTCTTGCTGGATCAAGAAGAAGGAGACGTTACGCTGACCGTACGTGTGTTGAACGCGGAGGTGCCGTCCGTTCGGTGCTAGGATCTCCGGTGATTTGGATCACGTCGTGTTCGACTACCTCATCCCCGTTCTTTGAACGCTTCCGCTCGCGATCTACAAAGGTATGTAGATGCATCCGATCACTCGTTGCTAGATGAACTCATAGATGGATCTTGGTGAAACCGTAGGAAAATTTTTGTTTTCTGCAACGTTCCCCAACAGACACTTCTCTCTATTAATTATAGCTAGCTAACACAATATATGAAACACCTAAATTAACCCCCCAAAACCCCCAACCCCCCCCCTTCAAAAAAAACAAAAACCCCAGCCACAGAAATGCTGATGCGTGGATGCCTATTGGTCCCGGTTGGTGCCACCAACCGAGACCAAAGGGTCTCCTGCCTGGGCTCCGCGCACAGGCCACATGGAGGCCCATCTGTCCCGGTTGTGGATTGAACTGGGACTAAAGGGATAGGGCATTAGTACCGACCCTTTAGTCATGGTTCAGGAACCGGGACAAAAGGCCCTTACGAACCGGGACAAACGGCCCTTTTTCTACCAGTGTAAGGCTGGGATTTCGGATCTCCGGATCCGTGATCCAGTACTGTCTGTGAGTCTGGGAGACATAGTTGCCGGTGAAAACCAAGCTGACGGCAGGCGATGGCGGCGTTGTACGCCGTTACCTTGATGAAGGCATCATTGTGTGACTTATGTCGACCCACTCGTACTGCTCTGGGAGAAACCCTAGGATCTAGTCTTCCAGATCGGACGATGGTGGCACTACGGTGGCGTTTCTCTCTTGGGAGAATCGTTTGTGGAGCAGGGCTGGTGGTTAGAGGCAGGAGGTGGAGCGGCTTTGTCTTGCACGGAGCTTCGGTGGAGATGTCAAGTCATGGCTGGCCGACAGGTCCTACGCTTTGCCATGCTTGGTCGGCAGGTGCTACGCACAACAGATTTTCCAAAGACTTCAAGCTGTGTCGGCTGGTAGTACTTGGGGGCATGGTGCTAAGGTGTACCGGCGGTGACCGTGATGTGCTCAGCAGTTTGCACGCAGGATGGTGGTGCTGTTGGGTGCCGTGTTGGTGTTGATGGCAGTTAGACCGGGTAAGGAGGATGCGTCGGTACAACTCTGAAGATGGAGTAGTGGCAGTTGACGGTGGCGGCCTCTGAGAGCACGTCAGACCGGTGTGTGCCCCATACCCGACATGTGGCTTGGTTGGGACCTCAGGTCTTAGATGTTAGGCTTGTATGTGAGGTATGTGGTATTAGACCCGGACTATTAGCATCCCTTCATCAGCTGGATAGGGGTAGTGACAGTTGTCGCCTAGACAGTGACTTCAGACTTACTGTTGTATTTTTTGTAAGGTCCTTTGCGAATAATTAATAAAATGACTGCAATGCATCGCTCAGATGCAGAGGTCGGGGGTGATCCTCCTTCTCTAATTTTTTTTAATAATAATTCGTACAAAGCCAGGCAAGCATACTGTTAAGACATCTGAAATTGCAGAGAATCCCAAGAACATCTTCATAGCAAACCCAGCAAGCAATAAATCAAGTAATATGGGAATGTAGGAAAGCAAGCAGAATTAACCTATAAATGATTCTGGATGCACGTCTCGTTTCGTTTGCAAGGTGGCAACTTGTAGAGCTGACTCAAGAAACATAGGATCATCAGACCAGAGGAGTGATCCACTCACACATTGCGGCTACATGTGGATTTTTCTTTTCCAAATTTTGGGTTTACGTGTTACTCAGACCGCTGGATTAGCTCTCATTTTTCGCAGCTGTTATACTCTGAGCCGGCGTCCATGTTCCAGGCTATTCATAATCTTAAGGATAAAGTCTCATGTTCCAGTTGATTCGCAAGGCTGATTGTCTTACTGCTGATCTGAGCACGCGTGGACAGGACAACTTGCCGGTTGGATCATAATAAATGTTCACTTGCGTAATTTGATTAAACTGATGAGGCCATGATTAGGATTGCTCCGACATGTTTTAAATTTCATTCAGAGTCAGATTTGTTCGTCTGTTGATGAACCTCTTGCATTGAAGGACCAGTTGCGTATGTATATCCAGATTTTCAGTACTCTACAATGTCGAGTCTTATTGTGTTCCAGTAGTCGGTGCCATTAACTAGCAAACTGATGACATATCAAGACAGGGATTTATGTGTTCCAGTTATCAAACTAATAGCTCTTGATTGTTAGTTATATATTCTAAAAGAGACCATCCACGAGATTAACCTTTGCTCCCTATTTCTTGAAATGCCGGAAGAATTCCAGAAATTTTCAGAGGAGATGCGCTAGCGCACTTTCAACGCAAAAAGAAAGACTTATTACCTGAGTTGATTCCATCCCTATGATTTTGCAGCGCCTAGGCCCTGATTTCCCTCTTATGTACACTAGTTGAATGTCCGTGCATTGCCATAGAGTACAAAAAAATGATGTGAAAAGATAGATAACAGCATAGTCCATCATATTTAGCTTGAGTGAATTGCAAAAAACACTGACATTAAAAGCTAGGGTTACAGAAACCACAGTTCTACAGAATTGTGCCAAAAACCACTAATTCTGAGCCTAAATGGTATAATACATTTTAGGAAAGGACTTACTGGAGTCTCGATCAACCTCCACAGATGTTGCCATGACGAGCCAACATTTATTTCACCAAAGAGAAGTTGGTTCCTATGGCGTCCGCTAGCTCTTCAAAAACGTGGAGGACACAATATGCATGCCACTCTATGACCGCTACTTCCCTCATACGGCATACATAACCACGCATCGATATCTACATCTGATACAATATAAAAAAATAGACAAGAAAACAAAATTCTTATGTGTGCGTTCGCATGTAGAGAAATATATCTTATGCAATTATACCTGCGGTTGAGCCGTGTAGGCTTTTGAACACACCATCCACAATTGTTGATGCATATCGATGGTAATGTATGGTTAAATAGGAAAAACTGATATATTATAATGCAACATGAATAACGGTATGGAAAGGTGAAAATTACTAACCGAGGACGGTCTCATTGAAGGACTAAAAAACATATTTCCGCAGCACAAAAAAAATCGAAAAATTATACATACACAAATACGTACATAATATGTTCCCAGGATTTTTCTGTAGCTTGCAAATCATAATATTTTTTAATGAATATTTGCAGATCCGCCGTGAATATGTATAAGTTTTCACAATTTTTTTAAAAATTTTAAAAACTTTTAAATATGAATTTTTGAATCATGTGAAAAAGCAGGCTCCAATGAGCCCGTCCTCTATAGGTCCGCTCCCCATGGAGGTGTAAAAATGATTAATCCATGATGACACATATAAAAGATAAACATAATTCCATAGGCATGCCTCAATATAAACTTATTTCTTGAAAGAGATGCACAACTTTCGTCTGTCACAATTAAAGATAAAGTTGCAATTTTAGTTCGGATTCATCATTCGGTGACACTTCATTTGTGCACTCTATGAAATTTGCTACATATTTGTTCTTGCCGGGAGTTACTTTTATTTTCTTGTTATATAAATCATTGTTGATTCTAAAAAATATTTATGATATTTGGTGAAAAATTACTCACAATTGGTCAATTCCATTACCTCTGCTTCATTTGACGTGTAACTACAATATTTGGAGCAAAGTGCATCCTACTAATCATTGTGTTGCATCATCTAATCTACTACCACTATAAAAACACGAGAGAGCGGAGAACCAAATCATTCTATCCATCCAAACCTGCGATCTAATGATCTACATCCTTTCAAAACACCAAACGCATTTTATACTTTAATTATCCACCATGCCATTGAGTTACCATCCACAGAAACACATTCCGTAAAATAAAATAACAATTCCGAACCCTCCCGCGACCACGCCCTCGGGCAGTTTTTGCCATCGCCCCCACCTCGTCCCCCAAATCTTCCCCCACCAGCCACCGTCTGCACGGCCGTCGGACCGCCGCGCCGACGCTCCAGGCGCTCGGGCCGCCACGTCCACGCGCCGCCGGGTCCGCCCCCTCCCCGCCGCGCCCAGCCGAGCCGCCCCGGGCCGCCAGCGCGCCACCCGGTCCGCCCCGTCCACACGGGCCGCCGCGCCCAGCCGAGCCGCCTCCACTCCCCTCCACCATCCCCAATCACGCCTCCACTCCCCTCCACCATCGACAACATTGAAGCCAATCCCACGATCCACTCGGACGTCAACTGCTCCTTCCCGACCTGCCTCGAGCCCTCGACGCCTCCCCACCGCTGCGCTCTCACTCCCTGCCCCCACGCGCCACCGCCATCCCTCCTTCCTGCTACCGTCGTCGTCGTCGCGCCTCACCCTCCTCCAGGTGGAATGGCTACCAGCATGGTCAGTGTCATTTTTTCCTTCTCTCGAGCGAAACGGCCTTAATATAACTCGTTGTTGCCGGTGAGAGCAGAGCGGATGCAGCCCTAGATCAAGCCAATTGATCTTTCGCGACGTGGGAAGACGCCGGGGCGCTGGACTTGCCGCCTCCCCTCCCGCATACCTGATTGTCGGCTAGCGCTCAACGACGAGGGATACACCGCCGCTGGCCGGGCGATGTGGTTTTTGTTTTCGGGTTCTAGTGATTTTACAAGCAGTTGTTTGACCCTACTAATTTCCGTCGGATGCACATATTTCAGAGAACAGTACTCTTCTTATGGTTCTACTTGTAGGGATCCCCGTGGGTTGAGGGCGTCGAGTCAATGGAGTTGTGTGCGGCCACGGCAACAAAACGCGTGGAGCTGTTCCCAGTATGGTCGTGCATTCATTTTACAGGTTACTTCTGTGTTCCCTGGATAGGTGTGTTGTGCAGACCTGACATAGGTTGTGTTGGACACTAGCAAGTGTTCCCTGTCGCACCTGAAAAAAAATCATCTTTGATGCAGAAAGGTTTGCTCTTTCAAAATCAATGCATTTGTTTGTACCAAGCTTAAAAAGGTTTTTTAGGCAAGCTTAAGAGGGGTTGCCTGAATGTACTGAAACGATCTGAACATCAAACTCTTTTTTTGCTTGCTTGGTAGTACAATCTGCACTACTTAACAAATCTTCTCATTTCTTCAGTTATAGTCACATCTTTTGAGAAATCTTGTCAGAGGAACAGATGATGGTCTTTACAGAATTTGAATCACGGGAGAGTGATAAATAGAGGGATGCTTAATTTTGAGGTACGAATGGCTGGTTTATAAAAGTTCGGTACCAAATTTACCCAATTAGAAATAACAGTTGATGGAGCTGGTATGCTAATATGATAGCCCCGACGAACATTTTCTTCTTTTGTCCTGTATATGCACACTTATCTTCTTTCTTCTTGCAATAGTATGTATTAGCAATCTTATTTGCTTTCACATATACACTCCTGGACGGTTTTTATTTAAGAGCAGAACGTCATGAACGGAAGAGGTTATAAAGTTTACTCGCATATTCTGGTTTCAGAAACAAAATAAGAAAGGCCAATATGCAGGACCTAGCTGTCCATAGCGGGGGTGACGTAGTCAAATGCTCTTTTCGCTTGCTCATTTCACAATGGCTATGAAGTAATGTGGTGCACACTATACTCTGTTAAATAGGAATTTACTTGTAATCTACGTTTACATGCTGCTTCAGTAATTATCAGTATGATAGTGTGCGCTTAGCGACACCAGAGAAGTGAGAAAGGCTGCCATTTGGTGTGGGCCAGACTACTCACGCATCTCTCTACCCTTATTTCGCATGTTGTGTTGTCTCCAATTGTTGCAATACTGTTGTCTGATTTGATTTTGTTTTTCAAAGTTGAGAAATGATAGATAAATAACAGAATTGTGTTCATATTTTCATTAGTTTGTGCTATTTAGTTGGAAAAAAGTTCTTACGCTTAATTCATTAGTTTGTTATAGTGATATTTTGAGAAGAATGGAAATGACTTGGTGCGGATCTGAATGTGCTGATGACATTATTGTCCAATAGAGGAACCAATGTGCTCCTGGTCTGATCCATATTTCTGAAGGTCTTTTTTGGGTGGTCATTCAGGGGCTGGACTTCTCCTTCAGGTTAATGGTATTCTTTCTCACATGAAGCATAGGATTATACTACCGGGAAGCACATGATGTTGTTCATGAATTCGACAGTAATTTTGGTGAGGATGTGAAATCCCTCCTTCTGCTCCTTCCAATCTCTCAAATTGATTTATTCATTGTTGTAGCTTTCCTTGATCTTCTATTCATTCCGATCAAATTTCTCACCGCTTCTCCTAATGGTCCACCCAATTAATAAGAGAAAATAGGGAGAAGAAAAATGTATGACACAAGAAGAGATACCTCTAGAAGCAGTGGAAACAGGTCTGCCTTGTATCTCTTTCATGACGGATCTTGAAACTTGTACTGACAAGAGAACGGAGGAAGTGAAGAAAAACACTTCACATGACATCGTGATAAGCTATATTCTGTTGTAAACATGTTTGTAGTACCATTTATCATCAATCATTTAAAGTGTCATTAAGAGTAAAATGGCATTCTCTATGTGCTCTAGGTAAACTTTGAGTGGATACACAATTCCTGTTTTTTTTGTATTTGGTCAAGCAGAATAATGTATGAGAAAATAAAGCTCTTTCATGTATTCGTGTTATATGTGGGAATATTATTACTGGTTTTGCTACCATAACATGCAATATTGCAAGTTTGGCAGAAATAAGTGACTACTGGTCAGTATAATCATATGAGGATAATATCGGGGTACAAGATCCTTTCCTGTTTTTCATGGAGTTAGAGAACAACATGGTGTGTTGCATGTTGCACATTCAGGATTGCTACATGATTAGCATGTGATCTTTAGACAAGTGAATGT
Source organism: Triticum aestivum (assembly GCF_018294505.1). Taxonomy (NCBI): domain Eukaryota; kingdom Viridiplantae; phylum Streptophyta; class Magnoliopsida; order Poales; family Poaceae; genus Triticum; species Triticum aestivum. The sequence goes on from NC_057809.1 coordinate 75,469,183, forward strand.
CTAACTGACATTGTCAAGTGACAGCGAGAAGAAGAACGTTTTAGCTTGTGGAGTATCTTCCAAGTTAGATATACCATCCCGCAAGGTCAAGATTTACTAAAATGGATTATACTTAGAGTTGGGAAGCCTTACTTTTAACATTTTAATAAGTTTTTATTCCCTAGGTATGGGCGTTTTCAAGCTGTCCCTCGAGTTTTTCATCATGCTCTGCAATGAGATTTTCTACCTCTTCATGATCATTGTCCTGACAAGCAAAGTCCAAGATGGGTAGATTGTCGTTCATTCGCTTCGTATCTGGTACTTACTTGCTTACTCTTTTTACTTGTCTGCTGAGTTCACTATCAGAAGTTCAGAATCACAACTTGATGAGAACATTCTGAGCTAACTAAATATAGCGCGCTTCTCTTTTTATTATACATTCTTTGGAATACTACATTTATAAATTGTTACTCTTTGCTCTAATTCTCATCTTGCTGAGGATTAAATTCTTGGCAAGTAGTTTGATCAGATAGTTCTTAGTAGCGCATTTTCCCAGTCACAAAATTTTCCTTTATCCCCAAGGATAAGTTAGAGCACAAAAATGAAATCAGAAACTGGGGTGGATATTGTTAGGCATGGCATTGTTGTACATCTATGCCTGCCTTCACTATGCACCATAGCATTCACGCGGATAGGATGCAACATAAATGTATTGTAACATCCAGAAATAACAAGCTAGCTGAAAAGATATACATACTATTGACTTAACAGTTGTGAAATATTTGGAGTTGCCCCAAAGAGTAATAGAGGTTCAGAGTTACAGTGGAAGCCACCACCCACTGAAACTGCAACGAGTTAACTGGGGGAAGCCAAGTTCTGTCCTTGCATTGTTTTCTTCTACTATTTTTGTTGTATATTAGTACGTCGGTTGGTGTGAAATTCCCCATGTTTTGGTTAATCTACTAGGCAGTAAAAATAAGTTCAGTTTGGTAGGCTGTACACTTGTTAAACCACTTTTAACTGAACTTGTACAAGCACCAAATCTAGGATAGAAGTAGTTTCATCTTATTGTTCTACCAACCCGAGTTTGAGGCGTATTTGTGGTACTTTGAAGTATAAAAATTGCAGTAATTGTCCTTCCTCTTATTTTTGGTATTCTTTTAGCTCAGGCTTACACTTTGTGACTGGGCATTAATTTAATTCTTCTATTTTGCTGTTGCAACGAGAGTAAAAATGAGATGCGCTGCCACATGAAAAACTTGGACCAATTGATAAGATACCAAATCTGGGCACTATGTAGTTGTTCTGCATCTGAAATCTCTTTATATAGTAGTTGAGTATACTGTAGTTAATTCCACTGATATTTGTGTGTCAGTTATTTGGTTATTTGGTCTGAACCCACAATCCAAGGTTAGTAATTATTTAGTCTGAACCTACAATTCCTTTTCATGTCTTGTTGTATAATTCTCTTGACACAAAGGGTTTCCGGAGGTTGTATGGCAATTTGAAAATTCCAGTGTGTGCTTCAAGATGTATGCATCTAATTTTGGAACCTATTCATGTTGGTTCAGCATGTTTCCACCACACTCCATATCTCATAGGATTTAGAGCAGAGGGCCTTTTATAGTAAATACTACATAACATAGTGTTGTTTGGTGGGATGTAATTTTTTTTGTTTCATTCATCCGCTATCCTTGTTGTATTTTACATAGCTTATAATACTATTTTCTTTGTTTCAGGGGGAGGATATGCAATATAGGAAAACTTGACTAAGCTTTGTGAAATTTTGGTTCCATTGGGTGACTTTTATTTTCCTTTGATGGCTATGATGCACATGTAAAATCACATAATTTGATCCTCCCGAGTCTGGTAGATTTGCTACCAATGGTCGACTTAGCACTTATCTTGTGCTGCATAATTGTTTCAGATTACCATCCTTGTACAGCAGCAAATCAACTATGTGCCTCTTTTGAGAAGCAAAGATGTTGATTGTCCACCTTGAAGGTTATAGTTGCTAAAGAGTCTACACAGGAGAAATATTTTGTCTCACAACTTTCACTTGATCAGTCTAAGAATGAAAGGAAGTATGCATTAAATATACAAAAGTCTTCATAAGGTTAGCTTAAGACGGTAGTGTCCTATCTTTAAATCCTCCAAGAACGCTAGAAACTAATTTTATTACTGACTGGACATATCTGTCATGCATGTTTAGTACCTTGACTCTTTAATCTTTATATATAGACAAAGCTCTGTATCGAGAGATGAAGCGTTTGGGAGCCTGGATGAAGAATGCTTCCCAGGCGGAAAAAGAGGAGAACTATTGAGAATGCTTCCAAACCACTCAGATTTTTTGTTCCTTTTTGAGTCGTGGACTCCTTGTTTGATACAATACATCTGAAGAGCCCTTTTTGTGCACTGTTCAAATAAGCTCTTCATTTTTGTGAGTCTGGTCAAACAATGCACTTCAAATAATGAAGTTATTGTCTCGGGGATACTTAGCCAAATGTTGTACTTATCATCCTAGATAATCCATATTCATTATGTATATATGTATCATATTTCCATTTATTTTCTTTCGGGAATAGCACATCGTATTTCCATGTTTATGTTCTTTAGTTGTTTGAATTAAAAAAGGTGTAGAAGAACAAAAACTATAGAAAAGGGAACACATTAAATAGAGGTGGAATTTGAAAAATGGATTGAATTGCGAGGACGTGCGTTGCACGTGCATGCTTACTAGTTAAATAGAAATGGTAGAATAATGTATTAGGAATTATATGATTCTATGTCACATTTGAAATATATTCACAATGAATAGCCAATACTATACTTACCGAGAGCTCTCAACATGATAACTATATCAATTGTTTTCTCATCATTACTTGTCACCCAACTCATGAGGATATCACGCACCATTTTTTTACACAATCCGCTTAACAGAATTAAAGTTGTTGAAAAGGTTAGGAAGTATGCAATACATAACCGAGTAAGCAGTTGAACACACATACTAATCATCCATGAGTTGAATATCAATAAATGAGATTTATTTGTGGTAGATGTCATCCTCAAATTCTACCAAGCTTATGTGGATAATCATTCCAATAGCATCTAACATAAGAGAGAAAGGGGACATAAGAACACTATTATTATCAAGTCCTCAAAACCAAAATAACTAGAGGACTTACTGACATAAATGTGGTTTTCAAGGGTGAAATGGAAAATTTGTTTGCATGGATGGGAATAAAGAAAGGGAGTGACTACGCACCCTTGTTTCTTAACTCAAACACACTTATAAACTCGAACACACCAGAGACAACATGAACCGACACTCATGACGATTACTAATAATATTTGTTGCTGCCAAGTCGTGATTTGCTTCACAAATATCCTTGAGACATAATATGTTATACCTTCACTAGGTTATGGTACTAAGCAGTCCACTTGCTCATAAATAATGGTCCAGCCATCTTTGTGCCCTGTTAAAACAGAGATAAAACTAGACAAGTGAATATTAGCTAGGTGTGTTTTGGAGCATGTGCCTTGTGTAGTCTCCATTCGATTTAGACAAAAAATCTCAAGGCGCAAGTGTTTTCCTTGAAATCTTTTGGGCCAGTCATCTGGGGTTCAAAGAAGTGGCTAAAGAAGTTTGGCTAATGAGGTTCAACAGAGAAGTTCCCCCAATATCCTCTATTATGATCATGAATTTTAAAACAAGGCTTTGAGGAGGTTGGGTCATGTCCTTGTTGCATCTGCAAGCTTAATTGTGAATTGCCTGGACCTTCTACAACCCATTCCTTACCCAAGCTATTGGAATGGACCTGCCCCACCTCTTAAAAACCCTATTAAAAATTCTTGAGCTTAGCATCATGATATTAGCATCACTTATTTGTTAAACTGACATTATCAAAGCTTCTTTAGCATTTTATTTGAACCCTAAATGACTGACCTAGAAGTTTACAAAGTGAAACACTTACGCCTTGGAAAATTTTGACCGAATTGAATCGAGGCTACACAAGGCACATGATCCAAAACATGCCTAGCAAATGTTATATAACTTGTTTGTGTTATTGTTGTTTTAACAGGGCACAAACATTGTGTTCGCACACGAACACGTCACTGTGTACCTCCAACACCGAGGGTGATGCACCGCAGCTCACGTTGAAGGAGACCCGTCCAGAAGCGCGGTACGCAAGCAATCCGGTGGGTGCTTTTCAGGACCCGAAAACCCACGCACCCGAGAGGGACCCTGTCTGGACGCGCGGCGGCTATGGGCTGCCCTAGGTCGGTTTGCCCGCCCCTAGAGCCTCGAGGATCGCTGCCCTTCAACACGAAGAACAAACGAAGAACGAGAGAGAAAGAACCAGGGAGAGATGACTAGGGTAAAAAGTAGATGAGTTTTGCGATTGTGTGTTGTTCAGTCGACCGTCACCCCTTAGGTATATAAGAGGCGGATGGACTTCCCATACAAGAAAAGGACTCCAAATCACGTCCAAATCTTTCCAAAACTAACCGAACTCGAATTTAGGTAAGGCTGAAACATTAGTTCGGTTTTTAGGTCCCACAGGCCACAAATGACCTCGGACGAAGATGAGCTCAAAAGAAAATTTGACCATTTTAACGAGACAAACAACTTTTGTGTTGAACGCTTTTCAGTTCAAGACAATCTTTAGTTGTGATGACCTCGGATGAAGATGAGCACAAAACAGGCTGTTACTCGCGCTACCCATCAGACACCTAGTCTGATGGGGCGCGCCACTTTTGCCCCGTGACAGGGCCGCACTCAGGTGGCTGTAACTTGTACATTCAATCTCAGATTGATACAATTTTTATATCCAAATCGACCGTTTCAATGAGACGAAGACAATTCATGTAGAATGTTTTCTTATTTGAGGCCTCCCTTGAGGCGTAATTGGCCGAACAGTGCTCTGGATACAAAATCTCAGTATTTCAAACATAACTTCGCCCTTCGAGATGAGATCGGATGGCGATGACGCAAACTTCAAAGATGTTCATGTCGACAGTACATAGCTTTTTCATGTAGACCACTTATCCATTTGAGACCATCTTAATTTCATTTAATTCTATGCCAAAATCTGGTGTCAACACATGCCCCCCTGTTTTTCGGCAAAGCTTGAATCCCGAAAAATAATATACACCGTGTTTGTTCTAAGGACGATGTCAACACTCCATCGGCCATTTATATTTCTTATGGCGATAATTATGTATCGGCCATTGATTTTAACTTCTTGTTTACATCATACCTTGGAACCGATTACCACCAATCGACTTTAAAGAGATGAGAATGAACCCGTTCCTTGTAGCACTAAGGAAATCGAACTCTGGGAGGTCACGCCCTATTAAGCAAGTAACATCGGGATGATTCCAATCCACCGATGCATCGGCCAAAGCAACACAGGCTGAATTATCCGCATGAATGACTTCTACCTCATCATCGACCCATTGTATTAAGAATTGATGCATGGTAGATGGCACACATTGGTTAGCATGAACCCACTCACGGCCTAATATAACATTATAGTTACCTTGTACCTCGGCGATGAAGAATGTGGTGGCCAAAGTTTTGCTACCCATAGTGAGTTCCATGCACGTCACACATTTGGCCTCTGTCTTTTCTTTACCCTCAAATCCATTAAGTGCCATATTGGTCTTCATCAATTGCATCATCATCTAACCCCAACTTTTTGAAGACTGAATAGGGCATAAGATTTACCATAGCACCACCATCAATGAGCATCCTAGCAACCAACGATCCGTTAATATGACCTTTGAGGTACAATGGCTTTAAGTATTTCACCCGTTATTTTGACTTCTCGAAGATAGCGTTCTTAGGACCAAAATCCAGCTAGGCCACATTCCTTCTTCACCTATAGCACGAAACTCGGCAGGTAAGTAATATACCATACCTTTCTAAATCGGCGTAGATTTGTAATCCACCATCTCATCTTCATCTCCCAATGTGTATATTGGGCTTAAAGTTCCCTCAATTGAAAATGGATGTTTCAGGTGGTGTGGATGATGTAATAGGGGTCGCATCATCCTCTTTTGATGGTGAAGGTGTTGCTGCAGCTAATGTAGAAGCATCTGTGTTTGTTTTTGTTTAGGCCTCCATACTTGTTTACTGAGTGCCATGGGCCGAATTTCACTCAACAATTCATCCCTTTGCATCTCCTCTTTGTGCTCTACCTTGTCGTTGTTTCTCATGCATTGTAATCTCCTTTTCATGGTCTTGGTTAAACCGGGACGACACCACTTAGGTTGATTATATTTGGGATCCCTTGGTTTGGCCTTGCTTGTGCTCGCCTCATGATCAGTAACCATGGTACCCTGTTGAACAATAACAATATCACCATTAGAAGTAGCCATATTACAAACAACTGGCTTTTCGATTTCCTTTTGCTTGTCGCATTCTGAAATTTCCGCATTAGATGACTTAACATGCCACACTTTTTTATTGGCCTTACTTGGAGAAATTTTTGTTGGCTGATTAGCACCATAGTTCAAATGGCCTTGTGTGCGATAATAAAGTCTCTCGCGAGCAGGCCTTCTAGGTGCTTCCCACCCCATATGGAAAGCATAAGGAGCCATTTGGGGGCTGCCCCCATCCTCCATTGAAGTCTCTCATGTAATATGGCGCATAGGAGGGTTGTGACATCCATGGTGTCGGTGCCCATGACCCATATGGCCTTGCATAGCATCGAAACTCTTGCTTCGGAGGCGATCTTGAACGCTTTGAATGTGATGGCCGATTGGAGCTAGAACCGGCCGCTTGACTTGCATATTTGGATAGAAACATATCAAAAGTTGTCTTGATTAGCTTGCGCTTAGCTTCACTCTTTTCCCACTTGCCAACTTCTGAATTCTTGGGCTTGATAAATTTAACATGAGTATCTTCTTGTACTTGTGGTTGCCCCTCGAGTGAAGGACTTTTTATGGTGATCTTCAATACTTCTTTGCCATCGGGTTGCTTATCAAGCACAATCTCTCATCCCAAGACTTTGTCGCCATCCTTGCCTTTCCTGGGTTCACCAATAACAACATTATCTTTATTAGCAGATTTGGCTATGCTAGGCCGAATCAACATTTTCTTTCCCTCCAAGTCCAGGTGTTTGTTAGGAAGGGCTGTTTATCAACTTGCATCTCAGCAAAATTCAATCGTCCGTCATTACTGGTCGATTGTATCTATCGTCAGAAAACATTGCAATCGTTAGTAGCATGAGAAAATGAATTATGGTACTTGCAATAAGCACGCCGTTTCAGCTCCTCAAACGGAGGTATGGTGTGTGATATTCTAATCATCTTATCTTGCAAGAGGGTGACAAATTTTTTATCACACTTAGATATATCAAAAGTAAACTTCATCTCCTCATCAACGATTCTTGCGAATCGGCTTAAGAGCATTGCATGTATAGGGTTTGGCCTTTGAGGACCAAACAAATTCAGTAGTATAAACATCAACCTCATCGTCCGAATTATCATCATTGTGTTCAACCATATGCATTCTAGGACGATCGGTTGTAGACCTATGAATCTCTTTATTTCGATTCTCTTGAGCCAAAGCTTTTTGTAAGACTTGATTAATGCTCAAAAACTCATAACTTTCTAGCCTCTCTTTAATGTGAGTTTTCAAACCATTAAGAGCAAGATCTGCCAAGTCTCTCTTAGTTATCACTAAGCTATAACATAGGGTTTTTATATCTCTAAATCTCTTGACATAATCGGTGACCGATTCATCATGTTTTTGCCTAACCGATGTAAGAAGTGACAACTTTAGCTCATTATCGCCGCTATAAAAGTGATCATGAAACTTTTGCTCTAATTGCGACCATAAGAGAATTGAGCCATGTGGTAGAGCAGCAAACCATGAAAATGCGGTGCCAGTTAAAGACAAGGGAAATAAACACACTTTCAACTCTTCTACAGAACCTGCTTCACCCAACTGTGCTAGATACTAACTCACATGCTCCCAAGTTGTTTTCATACCCTCACCACTAAATTTAACAAAATCAGGAACCTTATAACCTCGAGGTAAAGTTAGACTAGGGTTTTTAGATACACCAACAATACCACTAGACGACGCATGCATATTTTTCTTAGCATTAGTATTTGCCATAAAAGAATTGTACGTCATCACATTACCCTTACTAACAAGACTTTAAATCACAGCCACTTGCTTTGGAGAAAAAACTTTACTCATAGTGATTACATCTTGTTCGTCAATGAGGGGAGGAAAATTGACGTTTCCAACTGGAGTGATGTTGCCTTGACGGTCCTTCTTGAAACTTGAAAGAAATGCCTCCAAATCCTCCTCCTCGTGTTTCTTCTTAAGCGCTTCAAAAGCCTCTTCATGCCGCTTCTTGCATGTTTCATAGGCTTGGCGATGTTCCTCCGCTAGTTCATCAACATTGGGCTTAATGATGTTATCGGCGTCAACTTCTGAAGGCTTGAGGAGATTAGACATGGTTGATGATGATTCTTGATCTTTCGCCCCCAGCGGAGTCGCCAAAAAGTGTGTTCGCACACAAACACGTCACCGTGTACCTCCAACGCCGAGGGTGATGCACCGCAACTCACGTCAAAGGAGACCCGTCTGGAAGCGCGGTACGCAAGCAATCCGGAGGGTGCTTTTTAGGACCCGAAACCCCACGTGCCCGGGAGGGACCCCGTCTGGACGTGCGGCGGCTATGGGCTGCCCTAGGTCGGTTTGCCCGCCCCTAGAGCCTCGAGGATCGCTGCCCTTCAACACGAAGAACGAGAGAGAAGAACCAGGGAGAGATGTAAAACTAGGGAAAAAGTAGATGAGTTTTGCGATTGTGTGTTGTTCGATCGGCCATCACCCCTTAGGTATATAAGAGGCGGATGGACTTCCCGTACAAGAAAAAGACTCCAAATCACGTCCAAATCTTTCCAAAACTAACCGAACTCAGATTTAGGTAAGTCTAAAACATTAGTTCGGTTTTTAGGCCCCACAGGCCACAAACGACCTAGGATGAAGATGAGCCCAAAGTTTTTTTGACCGCTTCAACGAGACGAACAACTTTTGTGTTGAACATTCTTCCATTCGAGGTAATCTTCATTGCCGAATGGCTCACGCAAAACATGTTGTTACTCGTGCTACCCATCAGACACCGTGTCTGATGGGGCGCGCAACTTTTGCCCCGTGACAGGGCCGCACTCTGGTGGCTGTAACTTTTACATACAATCTCGGATTGATACATTTTTTATATTTAAATCGACCGTTTCGACGAGACAAAGACAATTAATGTAATTTTTTTCTCATTTGAGGCCTCCCTTGAGGAGTAATTGGCCAAACAGTGCTCTGGATACAAAATCTCAGTATTTCGAACACAACTTCGGCCTTCGAGATGAGATCGGATGGCGATGGCCCAAACTTCAAAGATGTTCATGTCGCCGATACATAAATTTTTCATGTAGATCACTTCTCCATTTGAGACCATCTTAATTGCATTTCATTCTATGCCAAAATCTGGTGTCAATACATTGTTAACACCATATTTGACGAGAAAGTGGGCCACTTAAAACCACAACTTGGTGAATGCATAGCATATTATGTCTTAAGGATGTCTATCGAGCGAATCACATGTTGGCTCAACGAATGTTTTCTGGTAATCATCACGAGTGTCAGTTCACATCTGTCACGAATGTGCTCGAGTTAAGAAACATGGATGGGGCAGTCACTCCCTTTCTTTGCATCCTTTCTTTCATGCAAGCAAAATTTACCTATCACACTTGATAACGACATTTATGTTGGTAATTCCTTTAAGTTAATATAGATTAGAGGGAATGGTAATAATAGTGTTCTTATGTCCCTTTCTCTCTTTGGTGTTAGATGCTATTGGATTGATTATGCATGTAAGCTCAGTGGAATTTGAGAATGACTTCTACCACAAACAAATCTTATTTATGGATGTTCAACTCATAGATGACAAGTATGTATGCTTAACTGCTTACCGAATTATGTATTGTATACTTCCAACCTTTTTTCACCTTCAATTCCATGAAGGTGGCTGTGAAAAACAAATTCGTACATGACAATCTCACCAACTGGGTGAGAAGTAATGATGAGCGAACAATTGCTATAGTTAACATGTTGAGTGCTAACGTGATCGGTAAGTATAGTTTTAGCTATTCGTTATGAATATACTTCAATGTGATATATAGCAATATAATTTTCTAATAAATTATTGTATCATTCTTATTTTATTAGATCAAAGTTTGCACTTTGCTCCAAATACTGCAACTGCACGTCAACTGAAGCAGAGGCAATGGAATTAACCAATATGAGTATTTTTTTCCATTGAAATGTTATTATATAACAATAATCATAAATAATTGTTAGGATCAACGATGAGATGATATAACATCTAATAAGTGGCTTGTCCGAATAAGCTCCTATGGAATACTTGTTTCATTGAGTTTTGTTATTGTTACTATAGATTAAGTCGTTATTTGATGGTAGATTCTTATGGAACTGAGGTATGCTATTTTCTAAAAGATTTCAAGTCATTTTTACCTATTCTATATCTAGCTGTTTTACATGTGTATACTGTATACTGTGAGTGTGATGACAAGTGTATAATTGGCATGGCAATGTTATTCATCCGTGTCAATCGTCAAGAAATCTCATATGTTGCAAGTATTTTACAACCGGTGGCATTTTCAGTTTTTGTTAAAAGTGATCAGCGCATGGCAATGGCATGGATGGAAGTTCCCACTCTTGTTTGTCATCTACACACTCAAACACAAGCTTTTAACTTAGACAAAACTGTAGTAGTCTCGCTGGCCTGTGCATAACTGAATTGTGTTTGTATCCTTCCTCATCGTATAGTAATTTGGGAAATGCCGTCATTTTAGCTATCCCGATTTTTCAACCTGGGTATGCATGCAATGTAACAGGTCAAGACCGACGCTCCAGATGCCTTTCATGTTTTGTGTGTCAGCTGTGTTAATTATTTGTTTGTTGCATTCATCATGTCATCATTTGCATTGCATCGACACTCTGTTGCCATCATATTTTCAAAACTTGCATCCGATTGTAGTTGCCGCTTCTCCCCATTGCCTCTGCTGACCTTTCCAAATCAACCGGGTCCTCGTTTTTCTCTCTTGCCTAAGCCGGAGTCTCTCTGCATAGTGCACAAATCCCCTCACGTGCGCGTTCGAAACATACCCGAACCCAAACCGAGCAGTCGTGATCGGTAGATTGGGGGGAGGGAGGGGCCCACCACCATGAAAATCAGGAGGGGGGAGAGAGGCAATTTACGTTAACCTTTTCATAGGTTCCCATAGATGTAGAAATATGTGAAATGCGTGAATGTGTAGTGGACGTACTATTGGAGTGCCTAAGATAAATTATGTATGTAGACCCTATGTGTTTATTTACTTCGCATGTTAGCTTTTTCTCGGGCCAAACCTTCTAAGTTTATACAAACAAAAACGAATCATGGATTCGGATCAATCCTGAAATACTTCAAACATCTTCGATTCTTTGTTTAGACCACCCGAAGCTGTCTGATCTAAATGGTATAACATGTTTTAAGAAGGAACTTACTGGAGTCTCGATCAACCTCCACAGATGTTGCCATGATGAGCCACCATTTATTTCACCAGAGAGAAGTTGGTTCATATGGCGGCCGCTAGCTCTTCAAAAACATGGATGACACAATATGCATGCCACTCTATGACCGCTAATTCGCTCATATGGCATACATAACCACGCATTGATATCTACATCTGATACAATATAAAAAAATAGACAAGAAAACAAAATTCTTATGTGTGCGTCCGCATGTAGAGAAATATATCTTATACAATCATACCTGCGGTTGAGCCGTGTATGCTTTTGAACACATCATCCACAATTGTTGATGCATGTCGATGGTAATGTATGGTTAAATAGGAAAAACCGATATATTATCATGCAACATGAATAACGACATGGAAAGGTGAAAATTACTAACTGAGGACGGTCTCATTGGAGGACTAAAAAACATATTTCCGCAGCATAAAAAAATCAAAAAAATTATAACATACACAAATACGTACATAATATGTTCCCTGGATTTGTTTGTAGCTTGCAAATCATAATATTTTTAACCGAATATTTGCAGATCCGCCGTGAATATGTATAAGTTCTCACAGATTTTTTTAATGTTTTAAAAACTTTTAAATATGAATTTTTGAATCATGTGAAAAAGCAGGCTCCAATGGGCCCGTCCTCTATAAGTTCGCTCCCCATGGAGGTGTAAAAATGATTAATCCATGATGACAAATATAGAAGATAAACATAATTCCATAGGCATGCCTCAATATAAACTTATTTCTTGAAAGAGATGCACAACTTTCGTCTATCACAATTAAAGATAAATTTGCAATTTTAGTTCGGATTCATCATTCGATGACACTTCATTTGTGCACTCTATGAAATTTGCTACATATTTGTTCTTGCTGGGAGTTAGTTTTATTTTCTTGTTATATAAATCGTTGATCCTAAAAAATATTTATGATATTTGGTTTATTTCATATCTAATTAACCGTAGGTCCGAATTAAATGAACTATATATGTAAATGGGGTAGAAAAATGTATAGATTAACATGGTGATCAGGTGACAGCCTGGTGATACCTCCGAGAAGATATTCGGAAAATCACGAACCACCAATATGTCACTAAGCTCGAGAACAATCTTGCTTTTCAGGGCAAGACGATATGATCTAATAAGCAAGGAATTCAATCCTAACTCCAAGATCGAAGGGTGCACCAGAAAAAAGGACAAGGTAGCACGATCATTCCTAGAATAGTGATTTGATAACCAACACGCTAAGAATGATAATAATGTCCATAACTACCAAGCAACACAGTTGCTAGGAGTATTGATTTCACACATCATGGTTCACTTGTCGGCATTCCGGTTACAACAACACGGGACCGAGGAATGAATAGTGATGGAGAGAAGTATCACTGCGTCAAGAGTTCATAAGAGGCGGTGCAATTCTCATGACATTCCTGGCATAAAGATGCTAACACTCCAAGGTAGAACAGAGCAAAAGCTGGATTGGCATTTTGATCCGCGAAATACAACTATTTTGACCCAATTCTAGAAGTGGACGAGGTACTGGAGTTTGTTTCTCCTAGTCATTCTGGAATAGAATGGCTTGACGGACCACAAGAATAATATGCATCGATGAACACGAATGCACAACTATTCCTGACTATCAATTGATAGATGATGGTCGGAATACAGCTGAGAATGGACAACTCAAGGAGCATATAACATTTTGAGTTGTGGATTCATGGGTTAGTATGTCGAACGAGTTCAACATTTTTCTTCTGGATAACCCATGCAGAAAGGTAGAACTGTCAGAATCACAATTATGAATGGAGAACTCCCCAGGAGTACTCTAATGGTGATCTTTTGGTTCAAAGAACTTTTGCCTCAATGGTTCATGGTATTTGGAAGAAGGAAATACCACGGACCTCGAGGACTATCGCAAAGGTTACTAATATCCTAAAGGAACTAGCAAAAATATCAACACGAAGTGAACAGAGTGATTCTTGGGTCAAGAACACAGGAGTAGAATACCTACTACTAAGTGGCATCACGGGATGCTTTCAATAATGATGGCCACAATCATCACACTGGGGATACGAAAGCATTGCTAAATTCTTGAGGACACCTAGGGTCATAATACTAATTCCAACATACACGTCAAGGCAACGGAGTACCTCAACACACCGATTAGTGTGCTTAATCTGGCCCAAAATACAACGGGAAACATGGAGGAAAGATTTGCAAGTGCATCAGACTGTTTAGAAACCTGGGAAGACTCGAACAGCATAACGGCTGTAATTGCTCAAAAAGATTTGGGACAACCTACAAAAAATGGCGGCATAGCCACTCAGCATCACAAACCCAAGGTACTGAGGCCAGCTATGAACATATGGAAGTAGTAGGAACTGAATTGAGGCTTGAACTCAACAATCCTAGGCAACTACGGTTTAGTAACACGTCATCCTGAGAGATAGAAGAGAAGCCTAGTTCTTAACCCCGTAGAAAAGATAAGATGACTCAGATCAGAAGGTCATGAGGATAAGAAGTAAAAAGAGCCTTACGTTCCCATCCACAATCAATTCCCTTATATAACTAAAGCATTTCTAGACACGACTTCGACCAGCTTGGCTTGGTAATCCTACAGGCAGTCAGGCTCTGATACCAAAGCTGTCAGGACCCCAATTCCAAGTCACATCGATCAAGCCGGTAACACCTCATATCACTTTGCGGCCTCACGCATGGTATCCCCAGGGTGTCGCCTTACCATGGCCCGGGACCTTTGCGCCTTTTGGCTCACGTATATGATAGTGTCGCTAGCATCCATATGACAGAGAACCCGGGCCGACATGACTAGTCATGAACCCAAAGTGGCACTAACTTACAGGGACATGCATACATGAATCAACATCGAGCATGTCGGCCAGCAGCGTGCGAATCCGGGCTGTAGCACTGGGCTAACAGGACTCCGGTGAACCGGGCTGTAGCAGGCTAGGCAGGACTCCGGATGTCACCGCGTGACATTTCCCCAAAGGGACAGACACATGAACGAAGTGAATCACATGCCGGCCAGTCAAGTGTTCCGGAGCAGTAGTGCTGGGCTAGCAGGACTCCGGTGAACCGGGCTGTAGCGGACTACTATGGCTCATGGAAGCACAAGACTACATTTCGCCATAAGAGAGGCTACCAAGGATGAACAACTAGGTTGTCGGATCCCACACATACCAATCATTTCAATCATACACACAATATGCTCGATATGTGTAAATACAACATGGCATCACAACAAAACTCTACGACTCAAAGTATTTATCCATTAGGCTCCGAGGAGCGAGATATTACAAACATGGGTCTCATGACCCAACATACAGAGCATACAAGCAACAAGCACATGCGGAAGCTTAACTTGTCTGAGTACAGACACCTACAAATGAAGAAGGCTGAGAAGCCTGACCATCTACAAGACCCTCCCAAGGGTACAAGATCGTAGCTGAGGTAACGAGCTAAACGTCGAAGTCCACGTGGAACTACTAGCGAGACTGAAGTCTCTCTGCAAAAACATAAATTAAGCAAACATGAGTACAAATGTACCCAGCAAGACTTACATTAGAACTAGCTACATATGCATCGGTATCAACAAAGGGGGTGGTGGAGTTTAACTGCAGCAAGCCAGCTTTGACTCAGTGGCTAACCTGAACTACGACTGCAAGTAACTCTTTTGAGGTGGCGCACACGAGTCCACAAATTCACCATACCAATACACCACTATGGATCCGCTCCCGTCTCCCTACCAGAACGCCATCCATAGCACTCACGCTTATCTTGCGCATTTTAGAGTATCCACTTTCACTTGTCCATGAACTATGCAAGGGGTCCAAGTTTCCATATCCGGGAATCCAGCTATTCGAATAGATGATGATAACCCTGCAGGGGTGTACTTCTTCACACACGCTCTCGCCACTTACCACCATGTACACGTCGTGTATCTCGGCAACCTTCAAGCGGAAGCCTGGCGAGGGAGTCGGCCATGACCTGACTAACCACGCACGTGTCTAGTCCAGGTTTATCGCCTATTCGGGTTCCATCCGCAAGGAGATCCGGCCGGGGTGTCGCTCACGGCCCCAAATGATGTGAGCAGGGTTCCCAAGCCCACCATCCGGGTGCCACTTGGTACACCGTGCCACTGTGCCTAGTCTATCCCAAGCCCACCTGTATCGGGTGCCACTTGGTAGACTACTAACACTACCTACAAACACCAGAAACTAGTTGCAGCTCCTGGACAGAGATCGAGTTGATTAATAAGTCGAGAGAGCTTGGAGCGCCCGGAGCCCAATGTGTGGTAGTAACTGTTCATGGATCACAAACACAGAACTCAGTTCCTGAGGACGGTTGCAATGAGACAACCCACCATGTACTCCTACATGGTCTCTCACCGCTACCTTTACCAAATTGTGTTCACACACTTAGCTCTCAACAGTAGGACATGTTCACCACATTCCTATTCATCCCCGATGAATTGGACCTGACTCAACTCTAAGCAGTAGCAGGCATGACAAACAAGCATGAATGAGTAGGCACATCAGGGCTCAAACAACTCCTACTCATGCTAGTGGGTTTCATCTATTTACTGTGGCAATGACATGTCATACAGAGGAAAGGGGTTCAGCTACCGCAACATGTAACAGTTGAAACATTGTTGTCCTAATGCAGTAAAAGAGAGCAGGAGCGAGAGAGTGGGATTGTATCGGAATGAACAAGGGGGTTTTGCTTGCCTGGCACTTCTGAAGATAGCATTGAGTCTTCATCAGTGTCAACGATCACAATGTCGAACAACGTCTACCGAGGGGGAACAACACCGACAACAAAGAAGAAACATGATCAATGCAATGCACAATATGATGCATGATCATTACATGGCAATATGATGTGATTTGGACTAATGCAACATGAAGTCATTTTGGTTGAAGTGGAATTCAAAGCTAGATCAAATCCCAACTCCAAATCTATTATCAAATTTGTCCTAATCATGTTTCATCCTAAACAGCGAGGCTAACTTGCTCAAACATGCATAAAAACAGTATAGACGGATAGATTGGATTTTTCTGATCATTTTTCATATATAATTTATCTTATTTGGAGTTATAGATAATTTCCTATGATTTTTAGAAGTTTTAGACATTTTCTGGAATTTCCTGATTATTAATAAATCCAGAAAATGTATTATTGCATCAGCATTAGGTCATGCTGATGTCAGCCAGTTAACAGGCGCCGTCCAGGTCAAACCTGACTAGTGGGGTCCACTGGTCAGTGACTCAGTCAATTGACAGGGTTAACTAGCACTAACTAACAGTTAATCTAGGCTAATTAGTCCTTGGACCCACACGTCAATGAGTGTGGGTTTGAAATTAATTTAATTTAACACTTGGCTAATTAACAGGGGCCAGGGCCCACATGTCAGCGGCTAACCTAGCTAACCTAAATAGGATTATCACTAACTAACTTAGTTAGCTAGGTGGGGCCCGTATGTCAGTGACCCAGGGGGGTCAAATCCCTGGTCAACCGGGGCTAATCCACCGGCGACTCGACGCGGCGGCAAGGTGCGGGATTCCTCCTCCGGCGACCAAATAGCCGGCAGAGGGCATCTATGTGATGCGGACGCTCGTCCGCATCTAGTGGTGATGGTGTTTGGGCCTGGGGTGGTCGTAATCGTCGCTGGCGATGACAAGCGCGGCGGCCGGTGTTCGGGCGCACTCGGGAACGGGGCTGTGGTGGCCGTGGAGTGGCGTGCTTAGCTCCTACGGCACCTACGCGGCGCGGTGAGCACGTGGGTGTGCTCGGTTGGGAGCTACGACGATTGTGGCCACGACGGCGAGAAGCTTGGGCGGCGGCGCGGTTCGGTCTCCGGCGGAGCGACGGCTACAGCGTGCAAACGGGGCGCAAAGGAGGGGGGTTCGGGTCAGTGGCTCATGGTGAGTCGGACGAGAAGGTCGGCGAGCTCGGGGGCACGGAGACGGCGATGAATCGACGGGCGCGGCCTTCAGCGACCGAGGAGGAAGAATGTGGAGTAGCCGGTGATGCAGGTCGTCCTAGCGCTTGGGGCCAGGGTGGGGCGAAGCAGCGATCGTCGGCGGTTCTTGCGAACTCAGAGTGGTGGTGAGGGGAGCACGGTGGGCGCGGCTATGGCGGCAGCGAGCTCAAGCACGCGTCGGCCATGGCGTCAGGGGGTGAAGGAGAGAATAGAGGGGGGAAGGGGTCCAGGGGGAGAGGGGAGCGGTGCAGGGGGTGCGTGGCATCATCCTGGCGCGTCGAGGAGTAGCCAGGCAGGAAGGGAGGGAGGAGGTGGCCGGGCAAGCGGCGACCACGCGCCCAATCCTTCTGGCGCGAGCTGGAAGAAGACAAGGGGAGGAGGTGGGCTGGGCCAACAGTGTTGGGCTGGTTGGGCTGCACAGAAGCTGGGCCGCAGGTGAGGTTAGGTAAGTTTCTGTCTCTGTTTTATTTTCTTCTGTTTTGTTTTTCTTTTACTTTGCCCCCGTTTTCAAGTTTAAACAAATTCAAAACAGTGACAAATATCCTCTGAATAATTTATGTTGCTAGATGGACTTTTCCAATAGCACATAAAACATTTCAAAGTTATTTGAAAATATATCCCATATAATATGAATATAATTCCAAATTCAAATACAATAATGATTTAAATTCAGTGCCAAAATACTACCTTAAAAATGCTCACTATTTTTGGTTTGGATCCAAACCCTTGCCAAAAATTATCAAACATTAATGAAGGCCATTTTGGTTTCATTGAATGCAAGTTTAAGGGTTCTTGCCCCTTTTCTAAAAAATGATTTTTTTGAGGCTTGAGAATTCCCTCAATTCAAATTTCACTGGAATTTAGACATGATGCATGATGCACTCTGATGCAATTAATTACAGGCAGAAATCTAGGGCTGTGACAATAAGACTCTAATTTTTTCATCATCCCAGCAAACCGTTATCTGGCCATGTTACCGCTTTGCTTAGCCCCTCTTATAGCGTTCCTAGTTGCAGGTTGTTCCACGTTGGGACATGGATATCATGGGATATCACAATATCTTTTATTTAATTAATGCATCTATATACTTGGTAAAGGGTGGAAGGCTTAGCCTTTTACTTTGTGTTTTGTTCCACTCTTGCCGCCCTAGTTTCCATCATACCGATGTTATGTTTCTAGATCTGCGTTCCTTACACGATCGGGGTTTATGGGCCCCCTTGACAATTCGCTTTGAATAAAACCCTTCCAGCAAGGCCCAACTTTGATTTTAACATTTTCCTAATAACAACTAATACTTGCATAGGGACATGCTAGCACCCGAGGATAATTAATCAACAACCCGAGCCAGTGCTCCTCATGAGTGTTGGTCCAAACCAGGCAGCCTGCGGGGCCACCACGTGGAAACTCGAGGATTGGTTTTACTCGTAGATTGTCCCATCCGACCGTGGCCTGAGATGAGATACGCGCGGCTCCTATCGTGGGTGTACGCACAATCTCAACGATTGTTTCCTCTTTAAGCCATCTAGCTTCAAATTGTTTCACTCGTCCTCTTGGAGGTTTAAAAATATTGACATCAAAGTATTCAGTATGCAGGACGATGGGACGATGATCAGAATGAACATGTTACTCATTTATAACCGCAGCCCAGGGGAAAATATTTTCCCATTCCACATTGCAAATAGCCCTGTCAAGTCTCTCTCTAGTGTCGCCTCTCCTCCAAGTGAAAGGATCACCAATACATCCCATATCCTCGAGGCCGCACTCTCCTAAACAATTGCAGAAATCTCTCATCATTGCATTAGGTCTCGCATTGCCACCTTCTTTTTCCGATGAATAAAATTTCATTAAAATCTCCTAAAACCACCCACAGGTGATTGCCCTTATTATGTAGGTTTCGAAGCCTATCACAGGATAAACTACGCCCACTCCAAACCGGATGACCATAAAAGCCCATAAACCGCCAATGCACAAAATCATTATTTTAAAAAAGAATATCAATAAAATTAGGCGACTCATAGTTCGAAACCACTTTATTCATCTTTTGATAGAACAAAACAAGGCCACCGGCCCGACCATCACTCTCCACTACAATCATTGCAACAAAAGATAAAGAACGACGCAGCTCATCGGCTTTACATTTATTCAAGTGTGACTCAGAGAGAAAAATCAAATCCACCATGATACGCCCTTGGATCTCCAAGAGCTCGCGAACTGCCGTCGGGGAGAGCATACCACGGCAGTTCCATCCAAGGATTTTCCTATGGCACCATCATCTCCAACCGACTCCCTCCTCTGTTGCATGTACGCCTCCTATTCCTCTGTTTACTTCGCTACATGTTTGATTACCCCATCCACATCCTTCATAGTTTCTACTCTACCCATACAAATTCTCTTGGAATGCTGATGTCTACTACACAATTTTATTCTTGTAGACACGTGTTGGGCCTCCAAGCGCAGAGTTTTGTAGGACAGTAGCAATTTTCCCTCAAGTGGATGACCTAAGGTTTATCAATCCGTGGGAGGCGTAGGATGAAGATAGTCTCTCTCAAACAACCCTACAACGAAATAATAAAAAGTCTCTTGTGTCCCCAACACACCAAATACAATGGAAATTTGTACAGGTGCACTAGTTCTGCGAAGAGATGGTGATAGAAGTGTAGTAATGATAGTAGATATTGATTTTTGTTGTAGGAACAATAAAAAAACAGCAAGGTAGCAAGTAACAAAAGTGAGCACAAACGGTATTGCAATGCTTGAAAATGAGGCCTAGGGTTCGTACTTTCGCTGATGCAATCTCCCAACAATGCTAATATAATTGGATCATATAACAATCCCTCAACGTGCGATGAAGAATCACTCCAAAGTTCTTATCTAGCGGAGAACATAAGAAGAAATCGTTTGTAGTGTACGAAACCACCTCGAAGCTATTCTTTCCGATCGATCTATCCAAGATTTCGTACTAAAATAACACCAGATAATTTCAGATTCATAATACTCAATCCAACATAAAGAACCTCAAAGAGTGCCCCAAGATTTCTATCGAAGAAACAAAGACAAGAACGTGCATCAACCTCTAAGCATAGATTACCCCAATGTCACCTCACGAATCCGTGAGTTGAGTGCCAAAGCATATATCAAGTGAATCAAAATAATACCCCATTGTCACCATGAGGATTCAATTGCAGGACATATATCAAGTGTTCTCAAATCCATAAAAGTATTCAATCCAATAAAACGAAATCTCAAAGGGAAAACTCAATTCACAACAAGATAGAGAAGGGAAAACACCATATGATCCGACTATATTAACAAAGCCCGTGATACATCAAGATCGTGACATCTCAAGAACACGAGAGAGAGAGAGAGATTAAACACATAACTACTGGTACAAACCCTTAGCCCCGAGGGTGGACTACTCCCTCCTCATTATGGTGGCCATCGAGATGATGAAGATGGCCTCCGGTGATTATTTCCCCCTCCGGCAGGGTGCCGGAACGGGGTCTAGATTGGTTACTCGTGGCTACAGAGCCTTGCGGCGGCGGAACTTCTGATCTCGGTTTATTTCTGATGGTTTCTCTATTTATAGTATTTTTTGGCGTCGGTTTCACGCGAAGATGGGCCTTGAGGTGAGCACAACCCACCGGGGCGAGCCAGGTGTCGGTGTCAAAACTGGCCGATCTCGGGCAGGGGGTCCTGAACTGTGCGTCTGAGGATCGAAGGTAACAAGGGACACAAGGAACACGATGTTTACCCACATTTGGGCCCTCTTAATGGAGGTAAAACCCTACATCCTGCTTGATTGTATTTGATGAGTATAAGGGTTACAAGAGTCGATCTACCTCGAGATCGTAATGGATAAACCCTAGATGTCTAGCCTATATGAATTCAGATCATCCCTACGCACTAAACCCTCGGGTTTATATATACACTGAAGGGGTACAGAGGCGGTTTACAAGGGAAGGAAAAAATACATACGGTCTCCAATCTTGCCTTCCACGCATCCATGAGTCCTATCTAAACACGGGGAATAATCTTCCATTCTATCTTCACGGCGCATCAGCCCAGCCCATGCCCGAATAGGCCAGACACCCGAGGACTCCCGAATCCAGGACTCCCTCAGTATCCCCTGAACTTGTCTTCAATGACGAGTAGTATCCGGCTTATTTCTTCGGCTTTGCAAGGCGGGTTCTTCATTATACTTCGGATCAATGAAAGTCTGGTTCTGACCTCTATGTTCTTTCTTTACGATTCCTTCCTGTTGTCGCTTCGATTTCCACGCGCTGGGTGAATACGAACGGTTCGAGATTTTTTGCAAATAACCCCCTCATCACGCTCGGATGGCATCTATATAAGGAGATCTAGATCCCCAAATGCCATCTCACATCACGGAAAAATAAAAACCGCCAAGATTAGCTACAAAAGAAGCCTTTCAAGATTGCTAGTGCTCCAAGCTCCTCTTCGTGCCCCATGGCCCTCAAGAGGGTGATTGGCAGAGTTTCTCAGTGCCTATCTTCAGTCGAGTCGACTCCAGATGCAGGGCTATCTTCCCCTCGCAGATCTAGTCTCCGTTCGAGCGGGATTGGCCTCCATCAGCAACGACATAATGGCTGAAAATTTCCCCAACCCCAATAAGGAGGAGAGGGTGTGCTTCGTCCCATTTATGTTACGGGGATTAGGATTTCCAATCCATCCCTTTCTCAGGGGCCTATTGGAATTCTACGGCATTCAACTGCACAACCTTACCCCAGGTTCGATTATGCACATCTCAGGTTTCGTTGCTCTCTGCGAACTGTTCTTAGGCATCGAGGCCCATTTTGAACTATGGAGGAAGTTCTTCTTCCTTGTTCCCCGCCATCGAGGAGGCTCTATATTTGAAGTGGGAGGTGCCGAAGTATGGCGTATAGCCGGATCCGGATACCTCGTAGGAACTCCCAAGGAGATATACCCACAGTGGTCTTCGGAATGGTTCTATATGGATGACATCCCACTGCCGGACCCAGTTCAGTGCGGTCTTCCTGAATTTTCCAGTGCTCCTTTAAAGAAGCGCTTCAACTAGCGTCCCCGAAGTCCCAAGGAGGAAGACAGTGCGGAAATAAAAAGGTTGGTTACCAAGGTCAGATTGCTAGCCCACACCGAGCTCTCAATAACTAAGGTTATGGCTATTGGAATAAAGAGGTGTGTCCAGCCTCTCCAATCCAGAGTAACTCCTTTATGGTGTTACAATGGAGAAGATGACGCATCCCGTTACAGACGCAAGGGTCCGGATACCCCTACTGAACTAGCCACAATCTTGGCCGATCTATATAAGGGTGAAAAAGAAGATTTCCTCCGCTTAAACTGTCGGGAAGGCTATTCCATGTACAACCCCATTGAATGGGTAAGACTTCGATTATCTGTGTTGCCTTATCGCTGTCACGACATGCTAATCCAATTTGCTCTTTGTTAAAACAGTCATGGCGGAAGATGATAAAGGACGTTCACTGTGCTGCCCCACAGCCAGAGGATCATAATCGCGACGGAGACCCTGGCTTTCGCGAGGATCCGGATATATACATAGAGTTCGATTATGGGGTACTTTATCAAGTGAGCCTTGATGGCTCGGAAGTGGCTTTCACCGCCGACTACCCCTACCCCTATCCCTTCTCCATCTTAAGTATTCGGAGGACTCTTAAAAGGAAGTCCCTACTTGCACCTTTATCCATTATACTGATCCGGACTTTCATAGGATCGGCACTCGGCGGACCGTACCTCCTCAAGGGCAGCCCCTACGCAGGGTAGTCATTCAAAACGAAAGGGATCGAGAGCGTTACAGAAACCTCACAGACTTCCAAGAGGTATTTCCACTTAACACATGCCTGGGCATGAGTCCAGATTGTTTAAAGTCTCCTTTTATCTTGATGTCAGGAGAAAAACGCGGCAGCGGTGGGAAAACGCCCTGTTAGCCGAATGCCCGCCAATCCGGTGCCGGACTCGCCAACTAGGACGAGAGCCGATGCAATGCCAGTTCCGCCGCCTCATGAGGATTCGGACGACGTATCTGTCATGAATTCCAAAGTGGATAGCGTGATGAATCACCATCGATCGAAAGAGGCCATGCACGCTTCGGCCTTTTCCGAGCAAGAGTTTACCGCACTTAGCTCGGTGGATGCATATATTCGAGCAGCTCGAGACGGACTTGCCGGAGTCACTCAGTTGTTCTCAAAGGATATACAGGTAAAAGTTTACGCAATTTTGATAGTCATATGCCAGTAGCCCCTGAGACTTGAAGCGGCGAGGAAAACCGATTTGAGGATCGATACTACCTGCAGGTTCTTAAAGAGAAGAACACTGTGCTGGCCCAGGAGCTGAAAACAAACCAAACATAGCTGAATGCTGTCATCGCCGAAATAGCAGAAATGAAAAAGGCCACAGTGAACACTTCCAAGGAGAAAAAACACAAGGGGGAAAAGACAAAGAAGCCGAAGAGATAGAGAGCTTAAAGGCTCGGTTATCAGCCGCTCAAAAATAAAATGAGAAGTTGAAAGGCGGCATGTTCGGTATGTGTTTTAAAACCACCCAATATACTTGTGTTTAGTCCACAATTCAGAATGTCATAACTCTGTGCCTGCAGGTCTATTAACTGGCCGACCGAAAGAAGAAGTATCCGGATTCCAAGGCGACGTGTTGAAGGAGCTGTCTGTGGTACATGCTCGGTCCCGGAAAGCCATGAGGAGTATGGTCAAGGCATTATGGCCATCTGATACCCCTCCAAAAAGTATGGAGGGCTTGGCAAACCTGTTCAGAGGTGCCCGACGCCGGTTTGATCTATGGAAGACATTCGCCTACTGTGAAGGCACACGAGAAGCCTGGGCGATGGTGAAAACACACTTCACCAAGCTAGATTCGAATCATATGGCCCGAGTGGGACCACAGGGATCAGACGGGAAAGAAATTCCAGTGAATTTGGTGTATGACCAAGTAATGATAGCTGCGAGGTATTCACAGGAAGACCGTAGGTTAGACAATCTTATAGATGGAATAGATAAGGAATAGGTATTTGATTTAATGTATTAATGTACTTTATGATGAACCTGTACCTTTACGCGAACATATGAAAAGTTTGTCATCGTAGGCTTTCGGCTTTAATCTCCGAACCAAAATGGTGGAGTGTTTCCGGATACTATTTGGAATGAAAAGAAGCATTCACTATGTCCGGAAACCAGGCAACCTAGTCATTGTTGTCGAACATACAAATGTTTTAGTTAGGGATGTATGTTATATTACATATGTAAGAAACATCTTCCAAGGAGAATAGTTTCATTAAGGGTTCCTTTCTTGGGTTTCACATGCTGTAATTGTGCGTGCTGGGGCTTTGGTGCGCAATACGAAAAAACTGTCCCGCAGTGTTAGAGTGGTTAGAATAATGTAACAATCTGTCGTTTGATTGCCGACCAATTATTCTCTTAAGAACGCTATATTTTGGCTTCACCCGCCTGAGGTACATGTCCGGATGACCCGGTTGTAACGATCGCAGAGGTGCTCCCTTTACGCCATAGCCAAACAATCAGGAACGTAGGGCATAAACACAGGAGCAAGGCAACCCAGCTTGGCAAAAACTTAAGTCATAGAGGAGCATATAATGGCAAAAAGGGGGTTTATGAGCAAACAACACATACATTGCGAGCTCCAGGCTCGGAATAATAATAAGCTTCAGTTAAAGAAGCCCCCAGTCATAAGGGGGTGTATACATTTTAGGATGTGCACCCCTCAAGTGTTCGACTTACCTGAACACATCCTGGAAATCATATAAAAATGAGAAAACAAAAACAAAATGAAGAGGAGAAAAAAAAGAACGAAAAAGAAGCATGACCGAACTTATGCGTAGAATCTTCGGAGCCGAGCAGCATTCCAGGGATTCTGCTCTAGGCGATTATCCGATGCATTACAAAGGCGATAGGCTCCTCCTGTGAGAACTTCATCCATAATGAAGGGACCCTCCCATTTTGGTTTGAACTTGTCCTTCTTCTTCTCTGGGAGGCGTAAAACGAGTTCACCGACATTATAAGCCTTGGCCCGCAATTCTTTGCTTTGGTATCTTCGAGCTGTTGTTGATAGAATGCAGAACATGCTTTTGCAATATCGTGCTCCTCCTCCAGGCTGTCTAGGTCGTCCTACCGATCGAGCTCGGCTTCTCTCTCTTCATACATGCGCACTCGAGGTGAGTCATGAATAATGTCATAGGGCAAGACAGCCTCTGCGTTGTTCACCATGAAAAACGGGGTGTATCCGGTCGTGTGATTGGGCGTGGTCCGCAGTCCCCAGAGTACGGAATCAAGTTCCTCGACCCAGTGTTTATCCGACTCCTATAGGGATCACACTAGTAAGGGTTTGATGCCGCTCATTATCAGGCCATTAGCCCGTTCGACCTGACCGTTTGTTTATGGGTGATATACGGAGGCATAGTCGAGCTTAATGCCCAGGTTAGCAAATCAATTTTTCACCTCATCAGCTGTGAAGTTAGAGCCATTGTCAGTAATGATGCTGTGCAGGACACCATAATGGTGTACAACGTCGGATATAAAGTCAATCACTGGCCCAACTTCGGTCGTTTTACTGGTTTGGCCTCTATCCACTTAGTGAATTTATCCACCATAACCAGCAAATATTTCTTCTTGTGGTTTCCCTTTAAGGGGTCTGGCCATATCTAACCCCTAGACTGCAAAAGGCCAAGTAATGGGGATTGTTCTTAGGGTAGTGGGCGGCATATGACTTTGATAGGCGAAAAGCTGACATCCTACACAGCGCTGTACAAGGGCCTGTGCATCTGCTCGGGCCATTGGCCAAAAGAAACCTGTACAGAAGGCCTTGCTTACGAGGGCCCGAGCTGCATCGTGATGGCCACCGAGACGAACATGTATTTTGGCCAAGAGCTGCCATCCCTCCTCTTCGGAGATACATCTTTGAAGAACTTCAGTAGTACTTTTCTTGTAGAGTTCGCCTTCATGAACTTTGTAGGCTTTAGAGTGTCAAACTATGCGACGGTCCTCTAATACGTCTCCAACATATCTATAATTTTTGATTGATCCATGCTATATTATCTACTGGTTTGGACATTATTGGGCTTTATTATCCACTTTTATATTATTTTTGGGACTAACCTATTAACCGGAGGCCTAGCCCAGAATTGCTGTTTCTTGCCTGTTTTAGGGTTTCGAAGAAAAGGAATATCAAACGGAGTCCAAATGGAATGAAACCTTCGGGAACGTGATTTTCTCATCGAATACAACTAAGGAGACTTGGGACCCTACATCAAGACACGTAACAGGATGCCACGAGGTAGGGGGGCGTGCCTACCTCCCCCAGGCGCGCCCTCCACCCTCGTGGGCCCCCTGTTGCTCCACCGACGTACTTCTTCCTCCTATATATACCCACGTACCCCCAAACAATCTGGACAGGAGCCAAAACCCTAATTCCACCGCCGTAACTTTCTGTATCCACTAGATCCCATCTTGGGGCCTGTTCCGGAGCTCCGCCGGAGGGGGCATTGATCACAGAGGGCTTCTACATCAACACCATAGACCCTCTGATGAAGTGTGAGTAGTTTACCTCAGACCTATGGGTCCATAGTTAGTAGCTAGATGGCTTCTTCTCTCTTTTTGGATCTCAATACAATGTTCTCCCCCTCTCTTGTGGAGATCTATTCGATGTAATCTTCTTTTTGCGGTGTGTTTGTTGAGACCAATGAATTGTGGGTTTATGATCAAGTCTATCTATGAATAATATTTGAATCTTCTCTGAATTCTTTTATGTATGATTGGTTATCTTTGCAAGTCTCTTTGAATTATCAGTTTGGTTTGGCCTACTAGATTGATCTTTCTTGCAATGGGAGAAGTGCTTAGCTTTGGGTTCAATCTTGCGGTATCCTTTCCTGGTGACAGTAAGGGCAGCAAGGCACGTATTGTATTGTCGCCATCGAGGATAACAAGATGGGGTTTTGTGCATATTGCATGAGTCTATCCCTCTACATCATGTCATCTTGCTTAAGGCGTTACTCTATTTTTAACTTAATACTCTAGATGCATGCTGGATAGCGGTCGATGAGTGGAGTAATAGTAGTAGATGCAGGCAGGAGTCGGTCTACTTGTCTCGGACATTATGCCTATATACATGATCATACCTAGATATTCTCATAACTATGCTCAATTCTGTCAATTTCTCAACAGTAATTTGTTCACCCACCATAGAATACTTATGCTCTCGAGAGAAGCCAGTAGTGAAACCTATGGCCCCCGGGTCTATCTTTATCATATCAATCTCCTACTACTTAGTTATTTACTTTGCCTTTATTTTACTTTGCATCTTTATCATAAAAATACCAAAAATATTATCTTATCATATCTATCAGATCTCACTCTCGTAAGTGGCCCTATAGGGATTGACAACCCCTATTTGCGTTGGTTGCGAGGATTTATTTGTTTTGTGCAGGTGCGAGGGACTCGCGCGTAGCCTCCTACTGGATTGATACATTATTGGTTGTCAAAAACTGAGGGAAATACTTACGCTACTTTGCTGCATCATCCCTTCCTGTTTGGGGAAAACCAACGCAGTGCTAAAAGAGGTAGCAAGAAGGATTTCTGGCGCCGTTGCCGGGGAGGTCTACGCAAAAGTCAACATACCAAGTACCCATCACATACCCTTATCCCCCGCATTACATTATTTGCCATTTGCCTCTCGTTTTCCTCTCCCCCACTTCACCCTTGCCATTTTATTTGCCCTCTCTCTTTATCCTCCCTCTATTTGCCTCCTTTTGCCCGCATGCTTTTTGTTTGCTTGTGTGTTAGTTTGCTTGCTTGTCACAATGGCTCAAGATAATACTAAATTGTGTGACTTCACCAATACCAACAACAATGATTTTATTAGCACTCCGATTTCTCCTCTTACCGATGTTGAATCTTGTGAAATTAATGCTGCTTTGCTGAATCTTGTTATGAAAGATCCGTTCTCCGGCCTTCCTAGTGAAGATGCCGCTACCCATCTAAATAGCTTGCTAAAGCTTGGTTTTCGTGTTTGCCTAAAAATAGTATTGATTCATGGAATAAGTGCAAAGATGCTTTTATTTCTAAGTATTTTCCTCCCGCTAAGATTATCTCTCTTAGAAACGATATTATGAATTTTAAGCAACTTGATCATGAACATGTTGCACAAGCTTGGGAGAGAATGAAATTAGTAATACGTAATTGCCCTACTCATGGTTTAAATTTGTGGATGATTATACAAAAAATTTATGCTGGATTGAATTTTGCTTCTAGAAATATTTTAGATTCGGCCGCGGGAGGCACTTTTATGGAAATCACTTTAGGAGAAGGTACTAAACTACTAGATAATATTATGGTTAATTATTCTCAATGGCACACTGAAAGATCTACTAATAAAAAGGTGCATGCAATAGAAGAAATTAATGTTTTGAGTGGAAAGATGGATGAACTTGTGAAATTATTTGTAATAAGAGTGTTTCTTATGATCCTAATGATATGCCCTTCTCTACTTTGATTGATAATAATAATAATGAATCTATGGATGTGGATTTTGTTGGTAGGAACAATTTTGGTAACAACGCGTATAGAGGAAATTTCAATCCTAGGCCTTATACTAGTAATCCCTCTAATAATTATGGTAATTCCTACAACAATTCTTATGGAAATTATAATAAGATGCCCTCTGATTTTGATTGTAATATTAAAGAATTTATTACTTCGCAAAAGAATTTTAATTCTATGATTGAAGAAAAATTGCTTAAGATTGATGATTTGGCTAGGAACGTTGATATAATTGCTCTTGATGTTGATTCTTTGAAACTTAGATCTATTCCACCTAAGCATGATATCAATGAGTCTCTCAAATCCATGAGAATTTCCATTGATGAGTGCAAAGAAAGAACCGCTAGGATGCGTGCTAAGAAAGATGCCTTTATAAAAGCGTGTTCTTCTAGTTCCTATGAAAATAATGATGAAGATCTAAAAGTTATTGATGTGTCCCCTATTAAATCTTTGTTTTGCAATATGAATTTTGACAATGATGGGACTGAATATGATCCACCTTTACCTAGAAGGCGTTCCAAGAATTCTGAATCTTTTGATCTTGATGCTAAATTTGATAAAAGTGGGATTGAAGAAATTAAAACCCTAGATGTTGCTAAACACACTATTATGGATTTCAAGGAATTGAACTATGAAAATTTCTCTTTGATTGATAGTATTTCCTTGTTGCAATCCGTGCTAAATTCTCCTCATGCTTATAGTCAAAATAAAGCATTTACTAAACATATCATTGATGCCTTGATGCAATCTTATGAAGAAAAACTTGAATTGGATGTTTCTATCCCTAGAAAACTTTATTACGAGTGGGAACCAACTATTAAAATTAAAATTAAAGATCATGAATGCTATGCTTTATGTGATTTGGGTGCTAGTGTTTCCACGATTCCAAAGACTTTGTGTGATTTGTTAGGTTTCCGTGATTGTGATGATTGCTCTCTAAACTTGCACCTTGCGGATTCCACTATTAAGGAACCTATGGGAATAATTAATGATGTTGTTATTGTTGCAAATAGGAATTATGTGCCCGTAGATTTTATTTTTCTTGACATAGATTGCAATCCTTCATGTCCTATTATTCTTGGTAGACCTTTCCTTAGAACGATTGGTGCAATTATTTATATGAAGGAAGGAAATATTAGATTCCAATTTCCATTAAGGAAAGGCATGGAACACTTTCCTAGAAATAAAATTAAATTACCTTATGAATCTATTATGAGAGCCACTTATGGATTTCCTACCAAAGATGGCAATACCTAGATCTATTCTTGCTTGTTATGCCTAGCTAGGGGCGTTAAACGATAGCGCTTGTTGGGAGGCAACCCAATTTTATTTTTATTCCTTGCTTTTTTCTCCTGTTTAGTACTAAATAAATTATCTAGCCTCTGTTTTTTTGTATTTTTTGTGTTTAATTAGTGTTTGTGCCAAGTAGAACCGTTGGGAAGACTTGGGGAAAGTCTTGTTGAACTTGCTGTAAAAAACAGAAACTTTAGCGCTCACGAGAACTGCTGTCATTTTTATTTGGAAAGTGCTATATAGTTAATTCTTTTTGCAGACGATTAATTGATAAATTCCTCACGTCTAGCAGTTTATTTTAGAATTTTTGGAGTTCCATATCTTGCGCTAGCTACTGATTACTACAGACTGTTCTGTTTTTCACAGATTCTGTTTTTCATGTGTTGTTTGCTTATTTTGATGAATCTATGGCTAGTAAAATAGTTTATAAACCATAGAGAAGTTGTAATATAGTAGATATAACACCCATATAAATAAAGAATGAGTTCATTACAGTACCTTGAAGTGGTCTTTTGTTTTCTTTCGCTAACGGAGCTCACGAGTTTTTCTACTTTAAGTTTTGTGTTGTGAAGTTTTCAAGTTTTGGGCAAAGATTTGATGGATTATGGAACAAGGATTGGCAAGTGTTGGGGAACGTTGCAGAAAATTAAAATTTTTCCTACGGTTTCACCAAGATCCATCTATGAGTTCATCTAAGCAACGAGTCAAGGGAGAGAGTTTGCATCTACATACCACTTGTAGATCGCGTGCGGAAGCTTGCAAGGTGATGATGTAATCGTACTCGACGTGATTCGAATCATTGATGACCAAGTGCTGAACGGACAGCACCTCCGCGTTCAACACACGTACGGGACGGGAGACGTCTCCTCCTTCTTGATCCAGCAGGGGGGAAGGAGAGGTTGAAGAAGACAGCTCCACCGGCAGCACGACGGCATGGTGATGGTGGAGAGGCAGTACTCCGACAGGGCTTCGCCAAGCACACAACGGAGGAAGAGAGGTGTTGGGGAGGCGAGGGCTGCGCCTTGGAGGGTGGTACGGCTGCCCTCCCCTCACCCCTCTATTTATAGGGGGAAGGGAGAAGGGGGCCGGCCCCCTAGAACCCATCTAGGGGGGGTGCGGCGGCCTAGGGGAGAGGGGAGAGGGTGGCTTGCCCCCCAAGCCAAGGGGGGCGCCCCCTCTAGGGTTCCCCACTCAACCCTAGGCGCATGGGCCCAAGGGAGGGGGTGCGGCCAGCCCACCAGGGGCTGGTTCCCTGCCCCATGCAGCCCATGTGGCCCCCCGGGAGGGGTGGCCCTTCCCGGTGGACCCCCGGAACCCTTCCGGTGGCCCCGGTACAATACCGGTATGACCCCGAAACTTCCCGGTGTCTGTTTGACAACTTCCCATATATAAATCTTTACCTCCGGACCCTTCCGGATCTCCTCGTGACGACCAGGATCCCATCCGGGACTCCGAACAACATTCGGTAGTCACATACTAGTCTTCCTAATAACCCTAGCGTCACCGAACCTTAAGTGTGTAGACCCTACGGGTTCGGGAGACATGCAGACATGACCGAGACGCTCTCAGTCAATAACCAACAGCGGGATCTGGATACCCATGATGGCTCCCACATGCTCCTCGATGTTTTCATCGAATGAACCACGATGTCGAGGATTCGATCAAACCCTGTATGCAATTCCCTTTGTCAATCGGTACGTTACTTGCCCGAGACTCGATCGTCGGTATCCCAATACCTTGTTCAGTCTCGTTACCGGCAAGTCACTTTACTCGTACCGTAATGCATGATCCCGTGTCCAACACCTTGGTCACATTGAGCTCATTATGATGATGCATTACCGAGTGGGCCCAGAGATACCTCTCCGTCATACGGAGTGACAAATCCCAGTCTCGATCCGTGTCAACCCAACAGCTACTTTCGGAGATACCTGTAATGCACCTTTATAGTCACCCAGTTACGTTGTGACGTTTGATACACCCAAGGCACTCTTACGGTATCCGGGAGTTACACGATCTCATGGTCGAAGGAAGAGATACTTGACACTGGCAAAGCTCTAGCAAAACGAACTACACGATCTTTTATGCTATGCTTAGGATTGGGTCTTGTCCATCACATCATTCTCCTAATGATGTGATCCCGTTATCAACGACATCCAATGTCCATAGTCAGGAAACCATGACTATCTGTTGATCACAACGAGCTGGTCAACTAGAGGCTCACCAGGGACATATTGTGGTCTAAGTATTCACACGTGTATTACGATTTCCGGATAATACAGTTATAGCATGAATAAAAGACATTTATCATGAACATTGAAATATAATAATACTTTTATTATTGCCTCTAGGGCATATTTCCAACAGTCTCCCACTTGCACTAGAGTCACCAATCTAGTTACATAGTGATGAATCGAACACCCATAGAGTTCTGGTGTTGATCATGTTTTGCACGTGAGAGAGGTTTAGTCAGCGGATCTGCGACATTCAGATCCGTGTGCACTTTGCAAATCTCTATGTCTCCATCTTGAACATTTTCACGGATGGAGTTGAAACGACGCTTGATGTGCCTGGTCTTCTTGTGAAACCTGGGCTCCTTGGCGAGGGCAATAGCTCCAGTGTTGTCACAGAAGAGTTTGATCGGCCCCGACGCATTGGGTATGACTCCTAGGTCGGTGATGAACTCCTTCACCCAAATCGCTTCATGCGCTGCCTCCGAGGCTGCCATGTACTCCGCTTCACACGTAGATCCCGCCACGACGCTCTGCTTGCAGCTGCACCAGCTTACTGCTCCACCATTCAACATATACACGTATCCGGTTTGTGACTTAGAGTCATCCAGATCTGAGTCGAAGCTAGCGTCGGCGTAACCCTTTACGACGAGCTCTTCGTCTCTTCCATAAACGAGAAACATGTCCTTTGTCCTTTTCAGGTACTTCAGGATATTCTTGACCGCTGTCCAGTGTTCCTTGCCGGGATTACTTTGGTATCTTGCTACCAAACTTACGGCAAGGTTTACATCGGGTCTGGTACACAGCATGGCATACATAATAGATCCTATGGCTGAAGCATAGGGGATGACACTCATCTCTTCTTTATCTTTTGCCGTGGTCGGTGACTGAGCCGAGCTCAATCTCACACCTTGTAACATAGGCAAGAACCCCTACTTGGACTGATCCATTTTGAACCTCTTCAAAATCTTATCAAGGTATGTGCTTTGTGAAAGACCTATGAGGCGTCTCGATCTATCTCTATAGATCTTGATGCCTAATATATAAGCAGCTTCTCCAAGGTCCTTCATTGAAAAACACTTATTCAAGTAGGCCTTAATGCTGTCCAGAAATTCTATATTATTTCCCGTCAAGAGTATGTCATCTACATATAATATGAGAAATGCTACAGAGCTCCCACTCACTTTCTTGTAAACGCAGGCTTCTCCATAAGTCTGCATAAACCCAAACGCTTTGATCATCTCATCAAAGCGAATGTTCCAACTCCGAGATGCTTGCACCAGTCCATAAATGGATCGCTGGAGCTTGCATACTTTGTTAGCGTTCCGAGGATCGACAAAACCTTCCGGCTGCATCATATACATTTCTTCCTTAAGATGCCCGTTAAGGAATGCCATTTTGACGTCCATTTGCCATATCTCATAATCATAGTATGCGGCAATTGCTAACATGATTCGGACGGACTTCAGCTTCGCTACGGGAGAGAAAGTCTCGTCGTAGTCAATCCCTTGAACTTGTCGATAACCCTTAGCGACAAGTCGAGCCTTATAGATTGTAACATTACCATCCGCGTCCGTCTTCTTCTTAAAGATCCATTTGTTTTCTATCGCTCGCCGATCATCGGGCAAGTCTGTCAAAGTCCATACTTTGTTTTCTTACATGGATTCTATCTCGGATTTCATGGCTTCAAGCCATTTGTTGGAATCCGGGCCCGCCATCGCTTCTTCATAGTTCGAAGGTTCATTGTTGTCTAACAACATGATTTCCAGGACAGGGTTGCCGTACCACTCTGGTGCGGAACATGTCCTTGTGGACCTACGAAGTTTAGCAGTAACTTGATCCGAAGTACCTTGATCATCATCATTGTTTTCCTCTTCAGTTGGTGTGGGCATCACAGGAACGGTTTCCTGCGCTGCGCCACTTTCCCGCTCAAGAGGTAGTACTTCATCGAGTTCTACTTTCCTCCCACTTACTTCTTTCGAGAGAAACTCCTTTTCCAGAAAGCATCCGTTCTTGGCAACAAAGATCTTGCCTTCGGATCTTAAGTAGAAGGTATACCCGACAGTTTCCTTAGGGTATCCTATGAATACACATTTTTCCGACTTGGGTTCAAGCTTTTCAGGTTGAAGTTTCTTGACATAAGCATCGCATCCCCAAACTTTTAGAAACGACAGCTTAGGTTTCTTCCCAAACCATAATTCATACGGTGTCGTCTCAACGGATTTAGACGGTGCCCTATTTAAAGTGAATGTAGCTGTCTCTAGAGCGTATCCCCAAAATGATAGCGGTAAATCGGTAAGAGACATCATAGACCGCACCATATCCAATAGGGTGCGATTACGACGTTCGGACACACCATTTCGCTGAGGTGTTCCAGGCGGCGTGAGCTGTGAAACGATTCCACATTTCCTTAAGTGTGTACCAAATTCGTGACTTAAGTATTCTCCTCCACGATCTGATCGTAAGAATTTTATCTTTCGGTCACGATGATTCTCTACCTCATTCTGAAATTCCTTGAACTTTTCAAAGGTTTCAGACTTGTATTTCATTAAGTAGACATACCCATATCTACTCAAGTCATCTGTGAGAGTGAGAACATAACGATATCCTCCGCGAGCCTCAACGCTCATTGGACCGCACACATCGGTATGTATGATTTCCAACAAGTTGGTTGCTCGCTCCATTGTTCCGGAGAACGGAGTCTTGGTCATTTTGCCCAAAAGGCATGGTTCGCACGTGTCAAACGATTCATAATCAAGAGACTCTAAAAGTCCATCGGCATGGAGCTTCTTCATGCGCTTGACACCAATGTGACCAAGGCGGCAGTGCCACAAGTATGTGGGACTATCGTTATCAACTTTAAATCTTTTGGCATCTACACTATGAACATGTGTTATATTATGCTCGAGATTCATTAAGAATAAACCATTGACCATCGGAGCATGACCATAAAACATATCTCTCATATAAATCGAACAACCATTATTCTCAGACTTAAATGAGTAGCCATCTCGTATTAAACGAGATCCAGATACAATGTTCATGCTCAAACTTGGCACTAAATAACAATTATTAAGGTTCAAAACTAATCCCATAGGTAAATGTAGAGGCAGCGTGCCGACGGCGATCACATCGACTCTGGAACCATTCCCGACGCGCATCGTCACCTCGTCCTTTGCCAGTCTCCGTTTATTCCGCAGCTCCTGCTGTGAGTTACAAATATGAGCAACGACACCGGTATCAAATACCCAGGAGTTACTACGAGTACTGGTAAGGTACACATCAATCACATGTATATCAAATATACCTTTGGTGTTGCCGGCCTTCTTATCCGCTAAGTATTTGGGGCAGTTCCGCTTCTAGTGACCCTTCCCCTTGCAATAAAAGCACTCAGTCTCAGGCTTGGGTCCATTCTTTGACTTCTTCCCGGTAACTGGCTTACCAGGCGCGGCAACATCTTTGCCGTCCTTCTTGAAGTTCTTCTTACCCTTGCCCTTCTTGAACTTAGTGGTCTTATTGACCATCAGCACTTGATGTTCTTTCTTGATTTCAGCCTCTGCTGACTTCAGCATCGAGAACACTTCAGGAATGGTCTTTTCCATCCCCTGCATGTTGTAGTTCATCACAAAGCTCTTGTAGCTTGGTGGGAGCGACTGGAGGATTCTGTCAATGACCGCCTCATCTGGGAGGTTAATGTTCAGCTGGGTCATACGGTTCTGCAACCCAGACATCTTCAGGATGTGCTCACTGACAGAACTGTTTTCCTCCATCTTACAACTGTAGAACTTGTCGGAGACATCATATCTCTCTACCCGGGCATGAGCTTGAAAAACTAGTTTCAGCTCTTCGAACATCTCATATGCTCCGTGGTGCTCAAAACGCTTTTGGAGCCCCGGTTCTAAGCTGTAAAGCATGCCGCACTGAACGAGGGAGTAATCATCAGCACGAGACTGCCAAGCATTCATAATGTCTTGGTTCTCTGGGACAGGAGCGTCACCTAGCGGTCCTTCTAGGACATATTGTTTCCTGGCAGCTATGAGGATGATCCTCAGGTTCCGGACCCAGTCCGTATAGTTGCTGCCATCATCTTTCAGCTTGGTTTTCTCTAGGAACGCGTTGAAGTTCATGTTGACATTAGCGTTGGCCATTGATCTACAAGACATATTTGCAAAGGTTTTAGACTAAGTTCATGATAATAAAGTTCTAATCAAATTATGAACTCCCACTTAGATTAGACATCCCTCTAGTCATCTAAGTGTTACACGATCCGAGTCGACTAGCCCGTGTCCGATCATCACGTGAGACGGACTAGTCATCGTCGGTGAACATTCTCATGTTGATCGTATCTTCCATACGATTC
Source organism: Triticum aestivum (assembly GCF_018294505.1). Lineage (NCBI taxonomy): Eukaryota > Viridiplantae > Streptophyta > Magnoliopsida > Poales > Poaceae > Triticum > Triticum aestivum. Next base: position 75,506,229 of record NC_057809.1, read on the forward strand.
GTGTTCGACCTTTCGGTCTCCGTGTTCCGAGGCCATGTCTGCACATGCTAGGCTCGTCAAGTTAACCCTAAGTGTTTTCGCTGTGTAAAACTGTCTTACACCCGTTGTATGTGAACGTAAGAATCCATCACACCCGATCATCACGTGGTGCTTAGAAGCGACGAACTGTAGCAACGGTGCACAGTTAGGGGAGAACACTTCTTGAAATTTTATAAGGGATCATCTTATTTACTACCGTCGTCCTAAGTAAACAAGATGCATAATACATAATAAACATCACATGCAATTATATAGTTGTGACATGATATGGCCAATATCATATAGCTCCATTGATCTTCATCTTCGGGGCTCCATGATCATCTTGTCACCGGCTTGACACCATGATCTCCATCATCATGATCTCCATCATCGTGTCTTCATGAAGTTGTCACGCCAACGACTACTTCTACTTCTATGACTAACGTTTAGCAATAAAGTAAAGTAGTTTACATGGCGTTATTCAATGACACGCAGGTCATACAAAAAAATAAAGACAACTCCTATGGCTCCTGCCGGTTGTCATACTCATCGACATGCAAGTCGTGAATCCTATTACAAAGAACATGATCTCATACATCACAATTCATCATTCATCACAACTTCTGGCCATATCACATCACATGATCAATCGCTGCAAAAACAAGTTAGACGTCCTCTAATTGTTGTTGCATCTTTTACGTGGCTGCAATTGGGTTCTAGCAAGAACGTTTTCTTACCTACGAATCACCACAACGTGATTTTGTCAACTTCTATTTACCCTTCATAAGGGCCCTGTTCATCGATTCCGCTCCAACTAAAGTGGGAGAGACAGACACCCGCCAGCCACCTTATGCAACTAGTGCATGTCAGTCGGTGGAACCGGTCTCACGTAAGCGTACGTGTAAGGTTGGTCCGGGCCGCTTCATCCCACAATATCGTTGAGCAAGAAAAGACTAGTAGAGGCAAGTAAGATGACAAAATACACGCCCACAACAAAATTGTGTTCTACTCGTGCAAAGAGAACTACGCATAGAACTAGCTCATGATGCCACTGTTGGGGAACGTTGCAGAAAATTAAAAAATTTCCTACGGTTTCACCAAGATCCATCTATGAGTTCATCTAAGCAACGAGTCAAGGGAGAGAGTTTGCATCTACATACCACTTGTAGATCGCGTGCGGAAGCTTGCAAGGTGATGATGTAATTGTACTCGACGTGATTCGAATCACCGATGACCAAGTGCTGAACGGACAGCACCTCCGCGTTCAACACACGTACGGGACAGGAGACGTCTCCTCCTTCTTGATCCAGCAAGGGGGAAGGAGAGGTTGAAGAAGACAGCTCCACCGGCAGCACGACGGCATGGTGATGGTGGAGAGGCAGTACTCCGACAGGGCTTCGCCAAGCACACAACGAAGGAGGAGAGGTGTTGGGGAGGGGAGGGCTGCGCCTTGGAGGGTGGTACGGCTGCCCTCCCCTCACCCCTCTATTTATAGGGGGAAGGGAGAAGGGGGCCGGCCCCCTAGAACCCATCTAGGGGGGGGTGCGGCGGCCTAGGGGAGAGGGGAGAGGGTGGCTTGCCCCCCAAGCCAAGGGGGGCGCCCCCTCTAGGGTTCCCCCCTCAACCCTAGGCGCATGGGCCCAAGGGAGGGGGTGCGGCCAGCCCACCAGGGGCTGGCTCCCTGCCCCACGCAGCCCATGTGGCCCCCCGGGAGGGGTGGCCCTTCCCGGTGGACCCCCGGAACCCTTCCGGTGGCCCCGGTACAATACCGGTATGACCCCGAAACTTCTCGGTGTCTGTTTGACAACTTCCCATATATAAATCTTTACCTCCGGACCCTTCCGGATCTCCTCGTGACGTCCAGGATCCCATCCGGGACTCCGAACAACATTCGATAGTCACATACTAGTCTTCCTAATAACCCTAGCGTCACCGAACCTTAAGTGTGTAGACCCTACGGGTTCGGGAGACATGCAGACATGACCGAGACGCTCGCAGTCAATAACCAACAGCGGGATCTGGATACCCATGATGGCTCCCACATGCTCCTCGATGTTGTCATCGGATGAACCACGATGTCGAGGATTCGATCAAACCCTGTATGCAATTCCCTTTGTCAATCGGTACGTTACTTGCCCGAGACTCGATCGTCGGTATCCCAATACCTTGTTCAGTCTCGTTACCGGCAAGTCACTTTACTCGTACCGTAATGCATGATCCCGTGTCCAACACCTTGGTCACATTGAGCTCATTATGATGATGCATTACCGAGTGGGCCCAGAGATACCTCTCCGTCATACGGAGTGACAAATCCCAGTCTCGATCCGTGTCAACCCAACAGCTACTTTCGGAGATACCTGTAATGCACCTTTATAGTCACCCAGTTACGTTGTGACGTTTGATACACCCAAGGCACTCTTACGGTATCCGGGAGTTACACGATCTCATGGTCGAAGGAAGAGATACTTGACATTGGCAAAGCTCTAGCAAAACGAACTACACGATCTTTTATGCTATGCTTAGGATTGGGTCTTGTCCATCACATCATTCTCCTAATGATGTGATCCCGTTATCAACGACATCCAATGTCCATAGTCAGGAAACCATGACTATCTGTTGATCACAACGAGCTGGTCAACTAGAGGCTCACCAGGGACATATTGTGGTCTAAGTATTCACACGTGTATTACGATTTCCGGATAATACAGTTATAGCATGAATAAAAGACATTTATCATGAACATTGAAATATAATAATACTTTTATTATTGCCTCTAGGGCATATTTCCAACAGTCTCCCACTTGCACTAGAGTCACCAATCTAGTTACATAGTGATGAATCGAACACCCATAGAGTTCTGGTGTTGATCATGTTTTGCACGTGAGAGAGGTTTAGTCAGCGGATCTGCGACATTCAGATCCGTGTGCACTTTGCAAATCTCTATGTCTCCATCTTGAACATTTTCACGGATGGAGTTGAAACGACGCTTGATGTGCCTGGTCTTCTTGTGAAACCTGGGCTCCTTGGCGAGGGCAATAGCTCCAGTGTTGTCACAGAAGAGTTTGATCGGCCCCGACGCATTGGGTATGACTCCTAGGTCGGTGATGAACTCCTTCACCCAAATCGCTTCATGCGCTGCCTCCGAGGCTGCCATGTACTCCGCTTCACACGTAGATCCCGCCACGACGCTCTGCTTGCAGCTGCACTAGCTTACTGCTCCACCATTCAACATATACACGTATCCGGTTTGTGACTTAGACTCATCCAGATCCGAGTCGAAGCTAGCGTCGACGTAACCCTTTACGACGAGCTCTTCGTCTCTTCCATAAACGAGAAACATGTCCTTCGCCGGTGCATCCAAACCCCGTGATATGATATGCTCTTTCACACATAAACCTCCTTATATCTTCCTCAAAACGACCACCACACCTACCTATTATGGCATTTCCATATCCATTCCGAGATATATTGCCATGCAACTTTCCATCATTCCGTTCATCATGACACATTCATTATTGTCATATTGCTTAGCATGGTCATGTAGTTGACATAGTATTTGTGGCAAAGCCACCATTCATAATTCTTACGTACATGTCACTCTTGGTCCATTGAATATCCTAGTACACCGTCGGAGGCATTCATATAGAGTCATCTTTGTTCTAGTATCGAGTTGTAATCATTAAGTTGTAAATAAATAGACGTCTGATGATCATCATTTTCTAGAGCATTGTCCCAAGTGAGGAATATATAAAAAAAGAAAGGCCATCAAAAAGAGAAGGCCCAAAAAAGAGAAAGGCCATAAAAAAAGAGAAAAGGCCCAAAAAAAGAAAAGAAAAAAATGAGAGAAAAAGAGAGAAGGGACAATGTTACTATCCTTTGCCACACTTGTGCTTCAAAGTAGCACCATGATCTTCATAGTAGAGAGTCTCTCATGTCATCACTTTCATATACTAGTGGGAAATTTTCATTATAGAACTTGGCTTGTATATTCCAATAATGGGCCTCCTCAAGTGCCCTAGGTCTTCGTGGGCAAGCAAGTTGGATGCACACCCACTAGTTTCTTTTGTTGAGCTTTCATACATTTACAGCTCTAGTGCATCCGTTGCATGGTAATCCCTACTCCTTGCATTAACATCAATCGGTGGGCATCTCCATAGCCCGTTGATTAGCCTCGTTGATGTGAGACTTCCTCCTTTTTTTCTTCTCCACGTAACCCCCTCATTATATTCTATTCCACCTATAGTGCTATGTCCATGGCTCGCGCTCATATACTGCGTGAAAGTTTATAGGTTTGAGATTCCTAAAGTATGAAACAATTGCTTGGCTTGTCATCGGGGTTGTGCATGATGATAGCATTCTTGTGTGACAAAAATGAAACATGACTAAATCATATGATTTTGTAGGGATGAACTTTCTTTGGCCATGTTATTTTGAGAAGACATAATTGCTTAGTTAGTATGCTTGAAGTATTATCATTTTTATGTCAATATGAAGTTTTGTTTTGAATCTTTTGTATCTGAATATTCATACCACAATTAAGAAGAATTACATTAAAAATTATGCCAAGTAGCACTCCGCATCAAAAATTCTGTTTTTATGAATTACCTACTCGAGGACGAGCAGGAATTAAGCTTGGGGATGCTTGATACGTCTCCAACATATCTATATATTTTTATTGCTCCATGCTATATTATCTACTGTTTTGGACATTATTGGTCTTTATTATCCACTTTTATATTATTTTTTGGGACTAACCTATTAACCGGAGGCCCATCACAGAATTGCTGTTTTTTGCCTGTTTTAGGGTTTTGAAGAAAAGGAATATCAAACGGAGTCCAAACGGAATGAAACCTTCAGGAACGTGATTTTCTCATCGAATACAAACTCAGGAGACTTGGGCCCTACATGAAGACACGTAAGAGGAGGCCACGAGGTAGGGGGCGCGCCTACCCCCCAGGCGCGCCCTCCACCCTCGTGGGCCCCCTGTTGCTCCACCGACGTACTTATTCCTCCTATATATACCCACGTACCCCCAAACGATCAGGACAGGAGCCAAAACCCTAATTCTACCGCCGTAACTTACTGTATCCACGAGATCCCATCTTGGGGCTGTAGGAAATATGCCCTAGAGGCAATAATAAAGTTATTATTTTATTTCCTTATATCACGATAAATGTTTATTATTCATGCTAGAATTGTATTATCCGGAAACATAATACTTGTGTGAATACATAGACGAACTAAACGTCACTAGTATGACTCTACTTGACTAGCTCGTTAATCAAAGATGGTTATGTTTCCTAACCATAGACATGTGTTGTCATTTGATTAACGGGATCACATCATTAGGCGAATGATGTGATTGACATGACCCATTCCATTAGCTTAGCACCCTATCGTTTAGTATGTTGCTATTGCTTTCTTCATGACTTATACATGTTCCTATGACTATGAGATTATGCAACTCCCGTTTGCCGAAGGAACACTTTGTGTGCTACCAAATGTCACAACATAACTGGTTGATTATAAAGGAGCTCTACAGGTGTCTCCAAAGGTACATGTTGGGTTGGCATATTTCGAGATTAGGATTTGTAACTCCGATTGTCGGAGAGGTATCTCTGGGCCCTCTCGGTAATACACATCACATAAGCCTTGCAAGCATTGCAACTAATGAGTTAGTTGCGAGATGATGTATTACGAAACGAGTAAAGAGACTTGCCAGTAACAAGATTGAACTAGGTATTGAGATACCGACGATCGAATCTTGGGCAAGTAACATACTGATGACAAAGGGAACAAAGTATGTTGTTATGCGGTCTGACCGATAAAGATCTTCGTAGAGTATGTGGGAGCCAATATGAGCATCCAGGTTCCGCTATTGGTTATTGACCGGAGACATGTCTCGGTCATGTCTACATTGTTCTCGAACCCGTAGGGTCCGCACGCTTAACATTACGATGACAGTTTCATTATGAGTTTATATATTTTGATGTACCGAAGTTTGTTCGGAGTCCTGGATGTGATCACGGACATGACAAGGAGTCTCGAAATGGTCGAGACATAAAAATTGATATATTGGAAGCCTATGTTTGGACATTGGAAGTGTTCCGGGTGTAATTGGCATTTTAGCAGAGTACCGGGAGGCTACCGGACCCCCCCGGTAACCTAATGGGCCTTAATGGGCCTAGTGGAGGAAGAGGAGAGGAGGCCTAGGAGCTGCCGCGCGCCCCTCCCCCCAAGTCCGAATTGGACAAGGATGGGGGGCGGCGCCCCCCTTTCCTTTCTTCCCTCTCCTCCTTCCCCCCAAGTCCTAATCCAACTAGGGAAAGGGGGGGAGTCCTACTCCCGGTAGGAGTAGGACTCCTCCTGCGCGCCTCCTCCTAGGGCCGGCCGCACCCCCCTTGCTCCTTTATATACGGGGGCAAGGGGGCACCTCTAGACACACAAGTTGATCTTCGTGATCGTTTTCTTAGCCGTGTGCGGTGCCCCCTTCCACCATACTCCTCGATAATATTGTAGCAGTGCTTAGGCGAAGCCCTGGGACGGTAGAACATCAAGATCATCACCACACCATTGTGCTGACGGAACTCTTCCCCGACACTTTGCTGGATCGGAGTCCGGGGATCGTCATCGAGCTGAACGTGTGCTAAAACTCGAAGGTGCCGTAGTTTCGGTGCATAATCGGTCGGGCCGTGAAGACGTATGACTACATCAACCGCGTTGTCATAACACTTCCGCTGTCGGTCTACGAGGGTACATAGACTACACTCTTCCTTCTCATTGCTATGCATCACCATGATCTTGCGTGTGCGTAGGAATTTTTTTGAAATTACTACGTTCCCCAACAGGGGCCTGTTTTAGAGCTCCGCCGGAGGGGGCATCGATCATGGAGGGCTTCTACTTCAACACCATAGCCCCTCCGATGAATTGTGAGTAGTTTACCTCAGACCTACGGGTCCATAGTTAGTAGCTAGATGGCTTCTTCTCTCTTTTTGGATCTAAATACAATGTTCTCCCCCTCTCTTATGGAGATCTATTCGATGTAATCTTCTTTTTGTGGTGTGTTTGTTGACACGATGAATTGTGGGTTTATGATCATGTCTATCTATGAATAATATTTGAATCTTCTCTGAATTCTTTTATGTATGATTGGTTATGTTTGCAAGTCTCTTCGAATTATCAGTTTGGTTTGGCCTACTAGATTGATCTTTCTTGCAATGGGAGAAGTGCTTAGCTTTGGGTTCAATCTTGAGGAGTCCTTTCCCAGTGACAGTAAGGGCAGCAAAGCACGTATTGTATTGTTGCCATCGAGGATAACAAGATGGGGTTTTCTTCATATTGCATGAGTCTATACCTCTACATCATGTCATCTTGCTTAAGGCGTTACTCTGTTTTTAACTTAATACTCTAGATGCATGCTGGATAGCAGAGGATGAGTGGAGTAATAGTGGTAGATGCAGGCAGGAGTCGGTCTACTTGTCTCGGACGTGATGCCTATATACATGATCATACCTAGATGTTCTCATAACTATGCTCAATTATGTCAATTGCTCAACAGTAATTTGTTCACCCACCGTAGAATACTTATGCTCTTGAGAGAAGCCACTAGTGAAACCTATGGCCCCCGGGTCTATCTTTATCATATCAATCTCCTACTACTTAGTTACTTACTTTGCTATTTACTTTTCCTTTATTTTACTTTGCATCTTTATCATAAAAATACCAAAAATATTATCTTATCATATCTATCAGATCTCACTCTCATAAGTGGCCCTATAGGAATTGACAACCCCTATATGCGTTGGTTGCGAGGATTTATTTGTTTTTTGCAGGTGCGAGGGACTCGCGCGTAGCCTCCTACTGGATTGATACCTTAGTTCTCAAAAACTGAGGGAAATACTTACGCTACTTTGGTGCATCATCCCTTCCTGTTTGGGGAAAACCAACACAGTGCTAAAAGAGGTAGCAAGAAGGATTTCTGGCGCCGTTGCCGGAGAGGTCTATGCAAAAGTCAACTTACCAAGTACCCATCACATACCCTTATCTCCCGCATTACATTATTTGCCATTTGCCTCTCGTTTTCCTCTCCCCCACTTCACCCTTGCCGTTTTATTTGCCCTCTCTCTCTCTATCCTCCCTCTATTTGCCTATTTTTGCTCGCTTGCTTTTTGTTTGCTTGTGTGTTAGTTTGCTTGCTTGTCATGATGGCTCAAGATAATACTAAATTGTGTGACTTCACCAATACCAACAACAATGATTTTATTAGCACTCCAATTGCTCCTCTTACCGATGCTGAATCTTGTGAAATTAATGCTGCTATGCTGAATCTTGTTATGAAAGATCCGTTCTCCGGCCTTCCTAGTGAAGATGCCGCTAACCATCTAAATAGCTTCGTTGATTTGTGTGACATGCAAAAGAAGAAAGATGTGGATAATGATATTGTTAAATTGAAGCTATTTCCTTTTTCGCTTAGAGATCATGCTAAAGCTTGGTTTTCGTCTTTGCCTAAAAATAGTATTGATTCATGGAATAAGTGCAAAGATGCTTTTATCTCTAAGTATTTTCCTCCCGCTCAGATTATCTCTCTTAGGAATGATATTATGAATTTTAAGCAACTTGATCATGAACATGTTGCATAAGCTTGGGAGAGAATGAAATTAATGACACGTAATTGCCCTACTCATGGTCTAAATTTGTGGATGATTATATAATTTTTTATGCCGGATTGAATTTTGCTTCTAGAAATCTTTTAGATTCGGCCGCGGGAGGCACTTTTATGGAAATCACTTTAGGAGAAGCTACGAAACTCCTAGATAATATTATGGTTAATTATTCTCAATGGCACACTGAAAGATCTACTAATAAAAATGTGCATGCGATAGAAGAAATTAATGTTTTGAGTGGAAAGATGGATGAACTTATGAAATTATTTGCTAATACGAGTGTTTCTTCTGATCCTAATGATATGACCTTGTCTACTTTGATTGAGAATAATAATGAATCTATGGATGTGAATTTTGTTGGTAGGAACAATTTTGGTAACTACGCGCATAGAGGAAATTTCAATCCTAGGCCTTATCCTAGTCATCCCTCTAATAATGATGGTAATTCCTACAACAATTCTTATGGAAATTATAATAAGACGCCCTCTGATTTTGATTCTAATATTAAAGAATTTATTACTTTGCAAAAGAATATTAATGCTATGATTGAAGAAAAATTGCTTAAGATTGATGATTTGGCTAGGAACGTTCATAGAATTGCTCTTGATGTTGATTCTTTGACTTAGATCTATTCCACCTAAGCATGATATCAATGAGTCTCTCAAAGCCATGAGAATTTCCATTGATGAATGCAAAGAAAGAACCGCTAGGATGCGTGCTAAGAAAGATGCCTTTATAAAAGCATGTTCTTCTAGTTCCTATGAAAATAATGAAGAAGTTCTAAAAGTTATTGATGTGTCCCCTATTAAATATTTGTTTTGCAATATGAATTTTGACAATGATGGGACTGAATATGATCCACCTTTACCTAGAAGGTGTTCCAAGAATTCCGAATCTTTTGATCTTGATGCTAAATTTGATAAAAGTGGGATTGAAGAAATTAAAACCCCAGATGTTGCTAAACACACTATTATGGATTTCAAGGAATTTCACAATGAAAATTGCTCTTTGATTGATTGTATTTCCTTGTTGCAATCCGTGCTCAATTCTCCTCATGCTTATAGTCAAAATAAAGTGTTTACTAAACATATCATTGATGCCTTGATGCAATCTTATGAAGAAAAACTTGAATTGGAAGTTGCTATCCCTAGAAAATTTATGATGAGTGGGAACCAACTATTAAAATTAAAATTAAATATCATGAATGCTATGCTTTATGTGATTGGGGTGCTAGTGTTACCACTATTCCAAAGACTCTCTGTGATTTGTTAGGTTTCCGTGATTGTGATGATTGCTCACTAAACTTGCACCTTGCGGATTCCACTATTAAGAAACCTATGGGAAGAATTAATGATGTTGTTATTGTTGCAAATAGGAATTATGTGCCCGTAGATTTTGTTGTTCTTGACATAGATTGCAATCCTTCATGTCCTATTATTCTTGGTAGACCTTTCCTTAGAACGATTGCTGCAATTATTTATATGAAGGAAGGAAATATTAGATTCCAATTTCCATTAAGGAAAGGCATGGAACACTTTCCTAGAAATAAAATTAAATTACCTTATGAATCTATTATGAGAGCCACTTATGGATTGCCTACCAAAGATGGCAATACCTAGATCTATTCTTGCTTGTTATGCCTAGCTAGGGGCGTTAAACGATAGCGCTTGTTGGGAGGCAACCCAATTTTATTTTTATTCCTTACTTTTTGCTCCTGTTTATTACTAAATAAATTATCTAGCCTCTGTTTTTTTTGTGTTTTTTGTGTTTAATTAGTGTTTGTGCCAAGTAGAACCGTTGGGAAGACTTGGGGAAACTCTTGTTGAACTTGCTGTAAAAAACAGAAACTTTAGCGCTCACGAGAACTGCTGTCATTTTTATTTGGAAAGTGATATTTAGTTAATTATTTTTGAAGACGATTAATAGATAAATTCCTCACGTCCAGCAATTTATTTTGGAATTTTTCGGGTTCCAGATCTTGCGCTAGCTACAGATTACTACAGACAGTTCTGTTTTTGACAGATTCTGTTTTTCGTGTGTTGTTTGCTTATTTTGATGAATCTATGGCTAGTAAAATAGTTTATAAACCATAGAAGAGTTGGAATACAGTAGATATAACACCCATATAAATAAATAATGAGTTCATTACAGTACCTTTAAGTGGTCTTTTGTTTTCTTTCACTAACGGAGCTCACGAGTTTTTCTACGTTAAGTTTTGTGTTGTGAAGTTTTCAAGTTTTGGGTAAAGATTTGATGGATTATGGAACAAGGAGTGGCAACAGCCTAAGCTTGGGGATTCCCATGGCACCCCCAAGATAATCTAAGGACACCTAAAAGCCAAAGCTTGGGGATGCCCCGGAAGGCATCCCCTCTTTCGTCTACTTCTATCGGTAACTTTACTTGGAGCTATATTTTTATTCGCCACATGATATGTGTTTTGCTTGGAGCGTCTGGTATGATTTGAGTCTTTTCTTGTTAGTTTACCACAATCATCCTTGCTGTACACACCTTTTGAGAGAGCCATAAATGATTTGGAATTTGTTAGAATACTCTATGTGCTTCGCTTATATCTTTTGAGTTATATAATTTTGCTCTAGTGCTTCACTTATATCTTTTAGAGCACGGTGGTGGATTTGTTTTATAGAAACTGTTGATCTCTCATGATTCACTTAGATTATTTTGAGAGTCTTAATATCATGGTAATTTGCTTAAAATCCTAATATGCTTGGTATGCAATATTAATAATAAAACTTTCTTATGAGTGTGTTGAATACTAAGAGAAGTTTGATGCTTGATGATTGTTTTGAGACATGGAGGTAATAATATCAAAGTCGTGCTAGTTGAGTAGTTGTGAAATTGAGAAATACTTGTGTTGAGGTTTGCAAGTCCCGTAGCATGCACGTATGGTAAACGTTATGCAACAAATTTGAAACATGAGGTGTTATTTGATTGTCTTCCTTATGAGTGGCGGTCGGGGACGAGCGATGGTCTTTTCCTACCAATCTACCCCCCTAGGAGCATGCGCGCAGTACCGAGGTTTTTGATGACTTGTAGATTTTTGCAATAAGTATGTGAGTTCTTTATGACTAATGTTGAGTCCATGGATTATATGCACTCTCTCCCTTCCATCCTTGCTAGCCTCTTCGGTACCGTGCATTGCCCTTTCTCACATTGAGAGTTGGTGCAAACTTCGCTAGTGCATCCAAACCCCGTGATATGATATGCTCTTTCACACATAACCCTCCTTATATTTTCCTCAGAATAGCCACCACACCTACCTATTATGGCATTTCCATAGCCATTCCAAGATATATTGCCATGCAACTTTCCATCATTCCGTTCATCATGGCACATTCATGATTGTGATATTGCTTAGCATGGTCATGTAGTTGACACAGTATTTGTGGCAAAGCCACCGTTCATAATTCTTACATGTCACTCTTGGTCCATTGCATATCCCGGTACACCGCCGGAGGCATTCATATAGAGTCATCTTTGTTCTAGTATCGAGTTGTAATCATTGAGTTGTAAATAAATAGAAGTGTGATGATCATCATTTTCTAGAGCATTGTCCCAAGTGAGGAATATAAAAAAAGAAAGGTGTCAGGACCCCGATCCTAAGTCACACCGATCTAGCATGTAACACATCATATCACTTTGCGGCCTCACGCACGGTATTCCCACGGGTGCCACCTTACCTGGCCTGGGACCGTTTGCGCCTTTTGGCTCACGTATATGATAGTGTCGCTAGCATCCATATGACAAAGAACCCGGGCTGACATGGCTAGTCGTGAACCCAAAGTGGCACTAACTTACAGGGACAGGCATCCATGACCCAGCATCGAACGTGTCGGTCATCAGCGAGTGAATCCAGGCTGTAGCACTGGGCTAGCAGGACTCCGGTGAACCGGGCTGTAGCGGGCTAACAGGACTCCGGTATTCATCGCGTGACATTTCCCCGAAGGGACAGACACAGGAACGAAGAAGGACACATGCCGGCCAGCCTAAGTGTTCCGGAGCAGTAGCAAGCTACCATGGCTCAGTGGAAACACTAGGAGACATTTCCCGGTAAGAGAGGCTACTAAGGATAAACAACTAGATAGTCAGATCCCACACATACCAAGCATTTCAATAACATACACACAATATGCTCGATATGTGCAAATACAACATGGCATCACAACATGACTCTACAACTCAAGTATTTATTCAATAGGCTCCGAGGAGCGAGATATTACAAACATGGGTCTCATGACCCAACAATCAGAGCATACAAGTCAAAGCACATGCGGAAGCTTAACATGTCTGAGTACAGACAACTATAAATGAAAAGGCTGAAAGGCCTGACTATCTACCAGATCCTGCCGAGGGCACAAGAACGTAGCTGAGGTAACAAGCTAAACGTCGAAGTCCACGTGGAACTACTAGTGAGACTGAAGTCTCTCTGCAAAAACATAAAATAGGCAAACGTGAGTACAAATGTACCCAGCAAGACTTACATCAGAACTATCTACATATGCATCATTATCAACAAAGGGGTGGTGGAGTTTAACTGCAGCAAGCCAGCTTTGACTCGGTGGCTATCCTGAACTACGACTGCAAGTAACTCTTTGAGGTGGCGCACACGAGTCCACATATTCACCATATCAATACACCACTATGGATCCGCTCCCGTCTCCCTACGAGAACACCATCCATAGCACTCACGCTTATCTTGCGTATTTTGGAGTATCCACTTTCACTTGTCTATGAACTATGCAAGGGGTCCAAGTTTCCATATCCGAGGAATCCGGCTATTCGAATAGATAATGATAACCCTGCAGGGGTGTACTTCTTCACACACGCTTCCGCCACTTATCGCCCTGTACACGTCATGTATCTCGGAAACCTTCAAGCGGAAGCCGGGCGAGGGAGTCGGCCACGACCTGACTAACCAAACAAGTCTCTCGTCCAGGTTTATCGCCTATTCGGGTTCCATCCGCAAGGAGATCCGGTCGGGGTGTCTCTCACGGCCCCAAACGATGTGAGCAGGGTTCCCAAGCCCACCATCCGGGTGCCACTTGGTACACCGTGCCACTGTGCCTAGTCTGTCCCAAGCCCACCTGTACCGGGTGCCACTTGGTAGACTACTAACACTACCTACAAACACCAGAAACTAATTGCAACTCCTGGACAGAGATCAAGTTGATTAATAAGTCGAGAGGGGCACTTAAGCATTCCAATGTGTGGTAGTAGCTGGTCATGGATCACAAACACAGAACTCAGTTCCTGAGGACGGCTGCAATGAGACAACCCACCATGTACTCCTACGTGGCCTCTCACCGCTACCTTTACCAAATCGTGTTCACACACTTAGCTCTCAACAGTAGGACATGTTTTACACACCTCCGATTCATTCCCGATGAATCAGACCTGACTCAACTCTAAGCAGTAGCAGGCATGACAAACAAGCATGAATGAGTAGGCACATCAGGGCTCAAACAACTCCTACTCATGCTAGTGGGTTTCATCTATTTACTGTGGCAATGACAGGTCATGCAAAGGATAAAGGGGTTCAGCTACCGCAGCAAGTAACAAATATGTCGTTGTTGTCCTAATGCAGTAAAAGAGAGCAGGAGCGAGAGAGTGGGATTTTATCGGAATGAGCAAGGGGGGTTTGCTTGCCTGGCACTTCTGAATATAACATTGAGTCTTCATCAGTGTCAATGATCACAACGTTGGAACATCGTCTACCGGGAGGGAACAAATACCGGCAACAAAGAAGAAATACAATCAATGCAATGCACAATATGATGCATGCTCATGACATGGCAATATGAATGTGTTTTGAGCTAATGCAACTAGCAACAGATTAAATGAAGTTGGTTTGAATACAAGATTCAAATTCAAACTCCATATGTGATTATTTAAATGCTCTTTATTTGTTTTGTCCAAAACAGAGGACAAACATTGCTCAAACATGCATGAAAATGGTATAGATGGATTCCTTGAATTTTTCTGATAATTTTTCATATATAAATTATTTAATTTGGAGTTACCGTTGAATTTCTATGAATTTTAGAAGTTTTGGACATTTTCTAAAAATAATAAATCATTTAAGATTTATTTAAATTCCAGAAAGGAATTATTGCGTCAGCATGACCTCATGCTGACCTCAGCAGGTCAACGGGCGCCGTCCAGGTCAAACTGACCTGTGGGCCCTGCGTGTCAGTGTCTGGACTAACTAACCTAATTAAAATTAACCCTAACTAACTTGGTTAGCCGGGCGGGGCCCGCATGTCAGTGAGTCAGTGGATTAATTAGAATTAGTTATTAACTTAACCAAAAGTTAGCAGGGGACGGGCCCACACGTCAGTGACCCAGGGGGGTCAAATCCCTGGTCAACCGGGGCTAAACCACCGGCGTCTAGCCGCCGGCAATGACCAGACGCGGCGGTGGCTTGCCGGAGTTGCGCCAGAGACGACGGATCGACGCGCCAAGGGCACCAGGAGGTAGCCCGTGCCTTTGCGCATCTAGGGGGACCAACGGGAGGTGCGGGGGTGGCCGGGGTTCGCCGGAGTGGAGCCCGAGGCGGCGGCCGGAGCTCGGGGTTCGCGGCACCGGCGCTGCGGTGCACGGGAGGACGAGTGGTTAGGTGCTTTGGGTTCCTAAGGTTGCAGTGAGCACGCTGGTGGGCTCGGAAGCGAGCTGCGGTGGCTGTGGCCACGGCCACGCCATGGCCGGCGGCGAGATGCTTCGGTCATGGTTGGGGATCGGGGCTAGAGCTCGCGAAGGACGACGAGGAAAGGGGGAATCAGGTCAAAGGCTCACCGCAGAGCTGCAGGGATGGTTAGTGGGCTCGGGGGCGCGCCGGAGTGGCCGAATCGACGGAGAAGGGCGCCGGGGCCGAAGCTTGAAGACGATGACGATGGCGGCTGCTCGGGGCCCTTCTGGTCGCGTGAGACGACGAGGAGGACGAGGGCGGAACAGCGGAGCTCGGGAGCGTGTCGGAGAGGAGAGGGGGTGGCGGTGGCCACGAGGGAGCTCGTCGGCGGCGACGGCTGCGTTCGGGCGAGTGAGAGAGAGGAAGCAGAGGAGAGGGATGAGCTCGAGGGAGTGAGCGAGAGGGACCAGGGGGCTGTGTGGCGATGCTAGAAGGCCGTGGCGTTGCGGTGGAAGCAGCAGGTGGCCGGGGCATCGCCAGCGCTCGCCACCGAGCAGCTTCGGGGCGAGGGGGAGGAAGAAGACAGAGAGGAGGAGGTGGGCTGGGCCGCTGGAGAAGCTGGGCCAGGTAAGTCCTTCTGCTCTTTTTTAAATTTTCTGTTCTGTTTTATTTTTATTTAACCTTTTGCCACTGTTTTGAATTTAAACAAATTCAAACAATGCCAAAAACTCCTCTGAATATTTTTATTTTGCTAGATGGACTTTTCCAAAGGCTCATAAAATATTTCAGGGGTATTTGAAATTATATTCTAATTATATGAATATAATTCAAATTCAAATAGCTAATGATTTAAATTCAAAGTCCCAAAAATAAATCCTTAGAAATGTTCAATATTTTTGGTTTGGATTAAAACCCTTGCCAAAAATATTAAACATCTAAGAAGAGCATTTTGGAACAATGAATGAGATTTTAGGGTTTTTGCCCTTCTTTTATTTAGGGTTTTGAGGCTTCTAAATTCCTCAGCTCAAGTTTCAAAAATTTAAACATGATGCACAGATGGAAGCAAGCATAGGACAGGCCAGAACTAGGGATGTGACAAAAGGCCATAAAAAAGAGAAGGCCCAAAAAAGAGAAAGGCCGTAAAAAAGAGAGAAAAGGCCCAAAAGAAGAGAAAATAAAAAAATGAGAGAAAAAGAAAGAAGGGACAATGTTACTATCCTTTGCCACACTTGTTCTTCAAAGTAGCACCATGATCTTCATAGTAGAGAGTCTCTCATGTCATCACTTTCATATACTAGTGGGAAATTTTCATTATAGAACTTGGCATGTATATTCCAATAATGGGCCTCCTCAAGTGCCCTAGGTCTTCGTGGGCAAGCAAGTTGGATGCACTCCCACTAGTTTCTTTTGTTGAGCTTTCATACATTTATAGCTCTAGTGCATCCGTTGCATGGTAATCCCTACTCCTTGCATTAACATCAATCGGTGGGCATCTCCATAGCCCGTTGATTAGCCTCGTTGATGTGAGACTTCCTCCTTTTTTGTCTTCTCCACATAACCCCCTCATTATATTCTATTCCACCTATAGTGCTATGTCCATGGCTCGCGCTCATATATTGCGTGAATGTTTATAGGTTTGAGATTACTAAAGTATGAAACAATTGCTTGGCTTGTCATCGGGGTTGTGCATGATGATAGCATTCTTGTGTGACGAAAATGAAACATGACTAAACCATATGATTTTGTAGGGATGAACTTTCTTTGGCCATGTTATTTTGAGAAGACATAATTGCTTAGTTAGTATGCTTGAAGTATTATCATTTTTATGTCAATATGAACTTTTGTCTTGAATATTTTGTATCTGAATATTCATACCACAATTAAGAAGAATTACATTAAAAATTATGCCAAGTAGCACTCCGCATTAAAAATTATGTTTTTATCAATTACCTACTCGAGGACGAGCATGAATTAAGCTTGGGGATGCTTGATACGTCTCCAACGTATCTATAATTTTTGATTGCTCCATGCTATATTATCTACTGTTTTGGACATTATTGGGCTTTATTATCCACTTTTATATTATTTTTGGGACTAACCTATTAACCGGAGGCCCAGCCCAGAATTGCTGTTTTTTGCCTGTTTTAGGGTTTCGAAGAAAAGGAATATCAAACGGAGTCCAAACGGAATGAAACCTTTGGGAACGTGATTTTCTCATCGAATATGAACTCAGGAGACTTGGACCCTACGTGAAGACACGTAATAGGAGACCACGAGGTAGGGGGGCCCGCCTACCCCCTAGGCGCGCCCTCCACCCTCGTGGGCCCCCTGTTGCTCCACCAATGCACTTCTTCCCCCTATATATACCGACGTACCCCCCAAACGATCAGGACAGGAGCCAAAACCCTAATTCCACCGCCGTAACTTTCTGTATCCACGAGATCCCATCTTGGGGCCTGGTTCAGAGCTCCACCGGAGGGGGCATCGATCACGGAGGGCTGCTACATCAACACCATAGCCCCTCCGATGAATTGTGAGTAGTTTACCTCAGACCTACGGGTCCATAGTTAGTAGTTAGATGGCTTATTCTCTCTTTTGGATCTCAATACAATGTTCTCCCCCTCTCTTGTGGAGACCTATTCGATGTAATCTTCTTTTTGCGGTGTGTTTGTTGAGACCGATGAATTATGGGTTTATGATCAAGTCTATCTATGAATAATATTTGAATCTTCCCTGAATACTTTTATGTATGATTGGTTATCTTTGCAAGTCTCTTCGAATTATGAGTTTGGTTTGGCCTACTAGATTGATCTTTCTTGCAATGGGAGAAGTGATTAGCTTTGGGTTCAATCTTGCGGTGTACTTTCCTGGTGATAGTAAGGGCAGCAAGGCACGTATTGTATTGTTGCCATCGAGGATAACAAGATGGGGTTTTCTTCATATTGCATGAGTCTATCCCTCTACATCATGTCATCTTGCTTAAGGCGTTACTCTGTTTTTAACTTAATACTCTAGATGCATGCTGGATAGCGGTCGATGAGTGGAGTAATAGTGGTAGATGCAGGCAGGAGTCGGTCTACTTATCTCAGACGTGATGCCTATATACATGATCATACCTAGATATTCTCATAACTATGCTCAATGTTGTCAATTGCTCAACTGTAATTTGTTCACCCACCATAGAATATTTATGCTCTCGAGAGAAGCCACTAGTCAAACCTATGCCCCCGGGTCTATCTTTATCATATCAATCTCCTACTACTTAGTTATTTACTTTTCAATTTACTTTGTCTTTATTTTACTTTGCATCTTTATCATAAAAATACCAAAAATATATCTTATCATATCTATCAGATCTCACTCTCATAAGTGGCCCTATAGGGATTGACAACCCCTATTTACGTTGGTTGCGAGCATATATTTGTTTTGTGCAGGTGCGAGGGACTCGTGCGTAGCCTCGTACTGGATTGATACCTTGGTTCTCAAAAACTAAGGGAAATACTTACGCTACTTTGCTGCATCATCCCTTCCTATTTGGGGAAAACCAATGAAGTGCTAAAAGAGGTAGCAAGAAGGATTTCTGGCGCCGTTGCCGGGGAGGTCTATGCAAAAGTCAACATACAAAGTACCCATCACATACCCTTATCTACCGCATTACATTATTTTCCATTTGCCTCTTGTTTTCCTCTCCCCCACTTTACCCTTGCCATTTTATTTGCCCTCTCTCTCTATCCTCCCTCTATTTGCCTCTTTTTGCCTGCTTGCTTTTTGCTTGCTTGTCACGATGGCTCAAGATAATACTAAATTGTGTGACTTCACCAATACCAACAACAATGCTTTTCTTAGCACTCCGATTGCTCCTCTTACCGATGCTGAATCTTGTGAAATTAATGCCGCTTTACTGAATCTTGTTATGAAAGATCCGTTCTCCGGCCTTCTAATGAAGATGCCTGTCGGTGTCAAAACCGGCGGATCTCGGGTAGGGGGTCCCGAACTATGCGTCTTGGCTGGATGGTAACAGGAGGCAAGGGACACGAAGTTTTACCCAGGTTCGGGCCCTCTTGATGGAGGTAAAACCCTACGTCCTGCTTGATTAATATTGATGATATGGGTAGTACAAGAGTAGATCTACCACGAGATCGGAGAGGCTAAACCCTAGAAGGTAGCCTATGGTATGATTGTTCTTCTGTATGTTGTCCTACAGACTAAAACCCTCCGGTTTATATAGACACCAGAGAGGGTTAGGGTTACATAGAGTCGGTTACAATGGTAGGAGATCTACATATCCGTATCGCCAAGCTTGCCTTTCACGTCAAGGAAAGTCCCTTCCGGACACGGGACACAGTCTTCAATCTTGTATCTTCATAGTCCAGGAGTCCGGCTATCCGAACACCCCCTAATCCAGGACTCCCTCTGTAGCCCCCGAACCAGGCTTCAATGACGATGAGTTCGGCGCGCAAATTGTCTTCGGCATTGCAAGGCAGGTTCTCCTCCAAATTCCGTGTACCTATTGAATAAAGTCCGATTTCTTGTAAATGTTGTGCTCCTTGGCTTCTAAGCCCAATAATGTCCATCTCTCAGGTGTCAAACGAATATGAAAAGTCTGAGTGTTTTTACATCCACACCCCTAGCCGCTTAAATGAGCCGTCCATTTAAGGGGATGAGGATTTAGATCCAAACCACACCTTCTCCCCTTCGCGAGTGTTCATCAGAGCGCATCCGACAAAGGTCCATTCCACCATGGCCAGCTGTCGCAACTCCTCCTTTCGCCCTTCCATCCCTCAGCCTGGATATTGGGAGAGATGCTCCATCCCGCATAGCGAGCTAGTGATGCTCCAGACCAAGGGATTACTCCTCCCGGCCTATATGGCCCCGGTTCGAGCCGGTCTTGCCATCTATAATGGCGGAGAGCAAGCGGAGAGTGCCCCTAATCACTCCAAAGGAGAGCGGGTATGCCTTGTCCCTTATTTAATAAGAGGGCTTAGATTTCCAATCCATCCGTTTCTCCGGGGGATCCTGGAGTTCTATGGTCTCCAGCTACACAATCTTACGCCTGCCTCCGTATTGCATATCGCGGGCTTCGTAGCCCTCTACGAGCTGTTTTTCGGTGTTGAGGATCATTTCGGGCTGTGGAAAGAGCTATTCTGCCTTGTGCCCCATTCTCAGAAGGGGTCGATATATCAAGTGGGCGGAGCTGAAGTGTGGCGCATCTCCAGGACCGGATATCTATCTGAAACCCCAAAGAAGGCGTTTGAGGACTGGCCTTCGGAATGGTTTTACATAGAGGATGTCACGCTGCCGGATCCTGTCCGGATCGGCCTCCCTGAGTTCGACAGTGCTCCACTAAAGAAGCGCCTAAGTTGGCGTCCATGGAGCCCTCAGAGGGAAAGTGACAAGGACGTTCTTTACCTGATGGGCCGGATAAGATTGTTAGCTCATTCCGGATTGACCATGATCGGGGTCATGGCCGCATGCATCACGCGAGGGGTGCAACCGCTATAGTCTAGAGGCCACCCCATGTGGGACTTGAACGGGGAGGACGACGCCACCCGCTACGACCGTAGGGGGACGGATTTGGCTGCGGCTCTAATAAAGACCTTGTCCGCTTTGTACAAGGGAGAAGAGGAGGAATTTCTCTGCGTCAACCCACAGGGTGGATTTTCTATGTACAATCCCCCAAGCTGGGTAAGTGGTCACATTTACTTGCCCATCCGTTTTATATTCCCATTGTTAAATATTCAGTCTAACGACTTCAATGCAGGAACTGCGCCAGGCTGTTAAAGAAATAAACAGCCCTCCTCCACAACCCGAGGACCCAGGGCGGTCCCTCGACCCGGCCTCTCAAGAGGATCCGTACTTATCTGTGGAGCTGATTGATGGAGTGTTCCATCAATTGAGCAAGGACAACGCCTTGGTGGCCATTACGGCCGATTACGCAAGGCTAATCCCGGCCTCCCAGGTAACTGAGATCGAAGTCCCAGTACCCCGAATAGGGGTCCGCCCTCTCGTGTTTTCAGTTTCCTGATTACAACCGAGCTTTGCAGGGGAGGTTTTTGAGACGGGAGGCCGAACCTGCGGCGACAAGCTAACGAGGGGCCGGAGGGCCCCGTGCGCAGAAAAGAGGTGCAGTCCAGACCGAGGCGTCAGTGCAAAGGAATGGTGCGCCCCCTTATCCCAGGTGTTATACCTTCAAGGCATATTAACACTCATGCTCTCTTCAGGACAAAGAGACCTCGCCGGACTATATCCGGAGAGGCTGCCAATCGTGCCTCCACCAGCCAGGCTCCAAAGCCTGGTCCAGAGGCGGAGGCGAACACAAGGCACGCACCGGACGCTCCTCCGACGAAGAATGTGGATAGGTTGTCTGCCACCAACTCTGAGGTGGAGAGTGCCATGAACCACAGGCGTCGTCGGACAATTCTTCGCGACGCTTGTTTCTCCCAAGAGGCATTAGATGCCTTCAGTTCGGGAGATGCGTACCTCCGTGCCGCTCAAAATGGTCTAGCCAGAGCCACGGAGCAATATGTAAAAGACATACGGGTAAGAAAATTTTGGTAATTATATATATATACCAGTAGCCCCTGAGACTTGAAACAGTTAAAATAACTGATTTAAGGATCATTTGTTATGCAGGTTCTTACAGAAAAGAATTCCCTACTGTCCCAGGAGCTGGAAGAGTGCAAACCCCAACTTGAGTCCGCACTAGCCGCGGCAGGGGAGCCCAAGGAGACCTCCTCTGGTAATATACACTTCGAAAGATAAGTATTTTGCGAAGCACGACATGGGTGCGAATCTAACAAATGAAATTGCAGATGGCACCGGATTGAATCCGGAAAGGCAACATCTCCTACGCCAGCTGAAGGCTGGTGAGAAGGTGCTGACAAAGGTGAGGCGGGAGAAGAACGATCTCCAAGATGCCAACACCAAGCTGGGCGTTGACCTGAAAGATGTTCATGCCCAGCTGTCAGACTCCGTTAAGGAGAATCAGCGGCTTCGGCGCGGCATATTTAGTAAGTGCTTGAACGAACCTTTGAAAAAAAAGTTTGGCAGGGAAGTCGACTAACAGAGTAATGTCTGTAGGTGTGCTAACAGGTCGTCCTGCAGAGGAGATGCCCGGTTCTATGGGTGACCTTCTTCCTGAGCTCTCGCAACTGCTCGAGCGAGTTCGGCAGGCGATGCAAGGCGTCGCTCAGGCCTTGTGGCCATCCATCTCCATGCCCGAAGGTCTTGGAGAGCTTGTGGAGAAGCTAAAGGGAGCACGACGGCGCTTCTGATTGTGGAAGATATCGGCTTGCTGTCAAGGCGCTAGGGAGGCCTGGGCCATGGTGAAGACGCGGTACACAAAGGCTGACCCCAACCACATGGCCGAGGTCGGTCCTATGGGGCCCAATGGGAAGGAGATCCCTGTAAGATTAGTATATGGCCAAGTAGAATTGGCCGCAAAGTATTCCCAGCAGGACTATAAATTAGACAGCCTGTTAGATGGTATTGAAGAGGAATACAATCAGTCAGAATGACTATGTAATTTAATTGACATTTATAATGCCTTCTAGCCGGATTGTAGATCGTTTGTCATGGTCGACCTTTTCGCTTCAGCCTCGGGACCTGACGGTCCAGAGTGTGTCCGAATTCCCATGCGGTTATATAAGAACCGGGGAATGCATGGAAACCAGGCGTAGGGGTCATTAGTGCGTCAACAGACAAGTTCCCGACTAGTTATGTTATATTACATGGTTAGTAAGAAACATCTTCCAGGGAGAATAGTTCCGTTAGGGGTTCCTTTCCCTAGGAGGCATGCCCTAAAGTGCATGCCCATTCTGCGAAAAAGACGTGGAAAAAAGCATCTGGGGGCACATAAATAAATAAGTGAAAACATCATCTTTTAGGTCACCGACCGAATATTCCCTTAAGAACGCTAGCTTTCGGCTTCACCTAGTCTGAGGTACACATCCGGCTGATCCGGTAGTAACAATCGCAGAGGTGCTCCCTTTACCGCCTAGCCGGGAACGTAGGGGTAAGCACAGGAGCCAGGCAACCCAGCTTGGCCAAAACTTAAGTCATATCGATGCATATAATGGTGAAATAAAAGGTACAGGCGGAAGTGTAACACATGTGTTGGGCATGAAGCCCGTATAAATAAGCTTCTGTTAAAAGAAGCCCCCAGGTTTAATGAGTGCGAATAGCACGTCATTTTATGAGCCTTTAAAGGTTATAAGAGAAAGGGAGGGGAGAAGGAGAGAAATGTAAGACAGACAGTATATAAAAAATGGACAGAGGAAGGAGACGAACACAGAGTCCAGAGGTAGGCATAGAATCTTTGGAGACGGGCTGCGTTCCATGGGTTCGGCTCGAGTCAGTTATCCGATGCATCTCGCAGGCGGTACGCTCCACCAGTCAGGACTTGGTCAATTATGAAGGGACCTTCCCACTTGGGCTTGAGTTTGTCCTTTTTCTTGTCTGGTAGGCGTAGAACTAATTCACCAACATTGTAATTTTTGGCCCGTACTTCTCTGCTTTGGTATCTTCGAGCCTGCTGTTGATAGAATGCGGAACAGGCTTTTGCCACGTCGCGCTCCTCCTCCAATGCGTCCAAACTATCCTGCCGATCGAGCTCGGCTTCTCTTTCTTCGTACATGCGCACTCGAGGTGAGTCATGAATTATGTCGCAAGGCAAAACTGCCTCTACGCCATACACCATAAAGAATGGTGTGTATCCGGTGGTGCGATTCGGCGTGGTCCGCAGCCCCCAGAGTACAGAGTTGAGCTCCTCTACCCAGTGCGTGTTAGATTCCTTGAGGGACCGCACTAATCTGGGTTTGATGCCACTCATGATAATACCATTTGCACGTTCGACCTGGCTGTTAGTTTGTGGGTGATAGACGGAAGCATAATCGAGCTTGATGCCCATGTTTTTGCACCAGAGTTTTACCTCATCGGCCATAAAGTTCGTGCCATTAACAGTGATGATGTTGTGGGGGACGCCATAACGGTGTACAACCCCGGTCGTCTTAACAGGCTTGGCTTCTATCCATTTGGTGAACTTATCCACCATGACCAGTAAGTATTTTTGCTTGTGGGTTCCGCCTTTAAGGGGTCCAACCATGTCAAGCCCCCAGACCGCGAAGGGCCAAGTGATGGGGATAGTTTGGAGGGCGGTGGGTGGCATATGGCTTTGGTTTGCAAAGAGCTGGCAACCAACGCATCGTTGGACTAAGTCCTGGGCGTCTGCCCGGGCCGTCGGCCAATAAAAGCCTGTACGGAAGGCCTTGCTTACAAGGGACCGAGCTACAGCATGATGACCGCCGAGTCTGGCATGAATTTCAGCCAGGAGGTTCCGCCCTTCCTCTTCGGAGATGCACCTTTGAAGGACTCTGGTAGTGCTTTTCTTATAAAGCTCTCCCTCGTGGACTTTGTAGGCTTTGGATCAGCGCACTATGTAGGGTGCCTAATTTTGGTCCTCGGGGAGTTCCTACCTAGTAAGGTAGGCGAGGAATAGTTCTGTCCACGGGGCGATGACGGCCATTATTACGTGGGTTGAAGGTGTTATTTCATTGGCAGAGCCTCCGATTGTGTTAGAATGTTCGGTGTCGGGCAGTGCGGTTGGGTCCGGGCTGTTATTGTTCGACACCCCTTCCCATACTACGGATGGCTTGAACAGCCTTTCCAAGAAGATGTTGGGGGGGACTACATCGCGTTTTGGGCCGATGCGTGCCTGGACATCTGTCACCTGATTATTTTCCCGGGCTATATGGTGAAATTCAAGCCCTTCGAACCGAGCTGATATTTTTAGGACGACATTGTGGTAAGCTGCCATTTTTGGATTCTTGGCATTGAAGTCTCCATTTATTTGGGATATTGCGAGGTTCGAGTCCCCGCGCACCTCTAGGCGTTGAATGCCCATGGATACTGCCATTCGGAGACCATGTAAAAGGGCCTCATATTCGGCTGCATTGTTGGAGTCTGTGTACATAATCTGGAGTACGTATTGAACTGTGTCTCCTGTGGGGGACGTCAAAACGACGTCGGCCCCTAGTCCGGCCAATATCTTGGAGCCGTCAAAATGCATGATCCAATTTGAATATGTGTCGTACTCTTTAGGGAGTTCGGCCTCCGTCCATTCTGCGATGAAGTCGGCCAAAACTTGCGACTTGATGGCTCGCCGTGGCTTATAAGTTATGTCGAACGGGAGGAGCTCAATGGCCCATTTTGCAATCCGGCCCATTGCGTCACGGTTGTTTATAATATCGTTAAGAGGTACTTCCGAGGCTACTGTTATTGAACACTCTTGAAAGTAGTGTCGTAGCTTCCGGGATGCCATGAATACTGCGTACACAATCTTTTGATAATGCGGGTACCGTGATTTGCACGGAGTGAGGACAGTGGACACATAATAGACCGGCTTTTGAAGGGGGAATTTGTGTCCGTCCGTTTCTCGTTCGACGACGAGCACTGCGCTTACAACCTGATGTGTTGCTGCAATGTACAATAGCATTGGTTCGCCAATGTTTGGCGCGGCCAGGACTGGGTTTGTTGCCAATATGGCTTTTATTTCGTCGAGTCCGGCCATGGCTGCATCCGTCCATTTGAAGTGTTCGGTGCGCCGAATGAGGCGGTAAAGGGGTAGGGCCTTTTCTGCCAAGCAGGAGATGAAGCGGCTTAGAGACGCC
Source organism: Triticum aestivum (assembly GCF_018294505.1). NCBI lineage: Eukaryota > Viridiplantae > Streptophyta > Magnoliopsida > Poales > Poaceae > Triticum > Triticum aestivum. The sequence continues at coordinate 75,532,220 of NC_057809.1, forward strand.
ACGCATCCGGTTAACTTTTGTATTTGTTTGAGGTCCTTTGGGATATCCAATTGTGATAGAGCTCAGATCTTGGCTGGATTCGCTTCAATTCCTCTACCGGATACAATGAAGCCCAAGAGCTTTCCGGATGGAATGCTGAAAACCCATTTTTCCGGGTTGAGCTTGATGTCGTATGTTCGGAGGTTATCAAATGTGAGCCTCAAGTCGTCTACTAGAGATTCGACATGTATTGCTTTGGTGACCACATCATCTACATATGCCTCCACTGTTTTGCCGATCTGGTTTGCCAGACATGTCTGAATCATGCGCTAATATGTTGCGCCGGCGTTTTTGAGCCCGAAGGGCATTATGTTGAAGCAGAATGGGCCGTATTTTGTGATAAATGCCGTTGCGGCTTGGTCTAATTCTGCCATCTTGATTTGATGGTAGCCGGAATATGCGTCGAGGAAACACAATGAATCGTGTCCTACGGTAGCGTCGATAATTTGATCGATGCGGGGGAGTGGGAAGGGATCCTTTGGGAAAGCCTTGTTAAGGTCTTTAAAATCAACGCACAGGCGCCAGGATTTGTCCTTCTTTGGTACCATCACCAGGTTTGCTAGCCAGTCCGGATGTTTTATATCTCTGATGAATCCGGCCTCCAATAGCTTTGCTAGCTCCTCTCCCATGGCCTGTCTCTTAGGTTCGGAAAAACGCCAAAGAGCTTGTTTGACATGTTTGAATCCTTTTAGGATATTTAAGCTGTGCTCGGCCAGCCTGCGTGGGATTCCTAGCATGTCTGAAGGGTGCCAGGCGAAAATGTCCCAGTTCTCTCATAGGAACTCTCGCAATGCGGCGTCTACATCAGGGTTTAACTGTGCCCCGATGGAAGCTGTTTTATTGGGGTCCGTTGGATGGACCTGGAATTTGACTATTTCGTCCGCCGGTTTAAAGGAGGTGGACTTGGATCTTTTGTCGAGTACCAGTGCGGCTAGGGCTTCGGATAGTGCCTCGAGGTCCAGTGCGGCTGTCTTGTTTTCGGTGCGGAGTGCTATGTCTGGATCACTAGCGAGAGTGATGATCCCATTAGGCCCGGGCATCTTGAGCTTCATGTACCCGTAATGGGGTATTGCTTGGAAGATTGTAAACGCTTCCCGCCCTAGCAGAGCGTGATAACCACTGCTAAATGGAGCCACATGGAATGTGACCTCTTCGGACCTGTAACTATCCGGCGTGCCGAACACCACATCTAGTGTGATTTTTCCTGTACAGCGCGCTTCCCGACTGGGGATTATTCCTCTAAAGGTTGTGCTGCTTCGCTCAATGCGGTTCCAGTCTATTTCCATTTTTGAAGGGTTTCCTCATAAATGAGGTTCAATCCGCTGCCACTGTCCATGAGTACCTTGGTAAGACGAAAGTCGTCCACTATTGGACTAAGGACCAATTCGGCTGGTGCTCGGGCTGTTCGGAATTTAGGTTCATCACTGGCGTTAAAGGTAATAGCCGTGTCACTCCATGGGTTTATTGTTGCTACTTGGTAGACTTTGGCAAGGCTGTGGAGTGTCCTTTTTCGCATATTATTTGATGCGAAAGTCTCGAAGACTGTTAATACCGTATTGGTGTCTCTGGGGTGGCTTTCCGTGGCCTCTGGAATTAGGAGATCTTTGCCAATGTTGGCCACCTGCCGGAGTATCCAACATGCTCTAAGGCTGTGAGTTGGTGTGGCATCCTCTGCACTGTGAATTTTACAGGGTCCATTAAGCCATCCTTCCAATACGGTTCCATGCCCTGTAGAGGGTTTTTGCTTTTTGGTGTTTGACCCGAGTGTCTGGCGATGATGCACCCTTTTATTTCGGACTGGATTTGTATTCAGGGCCGGATCGTCCCAAAATTTTATTTCGGTTTTCCAGGCACTTTCCATCGCACAGTACTTTCGTACAATGGACGCCAAGTCAGTGAAGTGTGTAATATCACGGCGACTTATGGCGTTGAGGATTCCCTTGTCCGTGCAATTATTGCAGAAGATTGAGATTGCGTCTTCCTCGCGGCAGTCCCTTATCCTTTTCCTAACCAGGAGGAATCTGGCCCAGTAATGATGTATTGTTTCTACGGGCTCTTGCCTGATTTGGGATAGATCGCTTATGTTCGGGTGGGTGGGTGGAATTAAATCCTAAGCCTCACCCAATCTGAGGCTCAGAGGCTGAGGAATTTCCGAACTCGAAAATTTGGATTCCTGGATGTTGTCCATTGAATCCAGCCCGTCACCTTACTCTAAGTTCAGGTCTTGAGTGATATCCTCCCCTCCGCGGGTATCCGGCTTGGAGGGATCGGGAATCAGGACGTAGCTAGTCCTTAAGATAGATGAAGGTTCGCCGCACTGTCCCTCTACCACGACAACGTGATGGGTGACTTGGGGAGAGTTAATCTCTCTCAGATCGGGTTTAGGCCCAATCTGCTCGTAATCCGTAGCGACTCCCAGGGCAACGATGCGATCCAAGAGCTCGTTCATGGAGGAGAGTTCCATTGGATCTAACTGCTCGGCAAGTTCCGAGCTGACATGAAGATTGTTTTGGATGGCTCGAGAGGTCATCGTCGGTGCATAAGCCGAACAGGAGGTCATAAGAAAACCACCTAGCCGGAGGGTTTGGCCGACAGCCAAAGCTCCCTTAGCAAAGGTGCCGTCTTTAAAGACAGGGCGAGGCATCCTTCCTGATGGCGACAACACAGAGGAACTCTCAATGAAAGCACCAATGTCGGTGTCAAAACCGGCGGATCTCGGGTAGGGGATCCCGAACTGTGCGTCTAGGCTGGATGGTAACAGGAGGCAAGGGACACGAAGTTTTACCCAGGTTCGGGCCCTCTTGATGGAGGTAAAACCCTACGTCCTGCTTTATTAATATTGATGATATGGGTAGTACAAGAGTAGATCTACCAAGAGATCGGAGATGCTAAACCCTAGAAGCTAGCCTATGGTATGATTGCTGTTCTGTATGTTGTCCTACGGACTAAAACCCTCTGGTTTATATAGACACCGGAGAGGGTTAGGGTTACATAGAGTCGGTTGCAATGGTAGGAGATCTACATATCCGTATCGCCAAGCTTGCCTTCCACGCCAAGGAAAGTCCCTTCTAGACATGGGATGAAGTCTTCAATCTTGTATCTTCATAGTCTAGGAGTCTGGCGGAAGGTATAGTCCGGCTATCCGAACACCCCCTAATCCAGGACTCCCTCAATGCCGCTACCCATCTAAATAGCTTCGTTGATTTGTGTGACATGCAAAAGAAGAAAGATGTGGATAATGATATTTTTAAATTGAAGCTATTTCCTTTTTCGCTTAGAGATCATGCTAAAGCTTGGTTTTCGTCTTTTCCTAAAAATAGTATTGATTCATGGAATAAGTGCAAAGATGCTTTTATCTCTAAGTATTTTCCTCCCGCTAAGATTATCTCTCTTAGAAACGATATTATGAATTTTAAGCAACTTGATCATGAACATGTTGCACAAGCTTGGGAGAGAATGAAATTAATGATACGTAATTGCCCTACTCATGGTTTAAATTTGTGGATGATTATACAAATTTTTTATGCCGGATTGAATTTTGCTTCTAGAAATCTTTTAGATTCGGCCACAGGAGGCACTTTTATTGAAATCACTTTAGGAGAAGCTACTAAACTCCTAGATAATATTATGGTTAATAATTCTCAATGGCACAGTGAAAGATCTACTAATAAAAAGGTGCACGCGATAGAAGAAATTAATGTTTTGAGTGGAAAGATGGATGAACTTATGAAATTATTTGCTAATAAGAGTGTTTCTTCGGATCCTAATGATATGCCCTTGTCTACTTTGATTGATAATAATGATGAATCTATGGATGTGAATTTTGTTGGTAGGAACAATTTTGGTAACAACACGTATAGAGGAAATTTCAATCCTAGGCCTTATACTAGTAATCCCTCTAATAATTATGGTAATTCCTACAACAATTCTTATGGAAATTATAATAAGATGCCCTCTGATTTTGATTCTAATACTAAAGAATTTATTACTTTGCAAAAGAATTTTAATGCTACGATTGAAGAAAAATTGCTTAAGAATGATGATTTGGCTAGGAACGTTGATATAATTGCTCTTGATGTTGATTCTTTGGAACTTAGATCTGTTCCACCTAAGCATGATATCAATGAGTCTCTCAAAGCCATGAGAATTTCCATTGATGAGTGCAAAGAAAGAACCGCTAGGATGCGTGCTAAGAAAGATGCCTTTATAAAAGCGTGTTCTTCTAGTTCCTATGAAAATAATGATGAAGATATAAAAGTTATTGATGTGTGCCCTATTAAATATTTGTTTTGCAATATGAATTTAGACAATGATGGGATTGAATATGATCCACCTTTACCTAGAAGGCGTTCCAAGAATTCTGAATCTTTTGATCTTGATGCTAAATTTGATAAAAGTGGGATTGAAGAAATTAAAACCCTAGATGTTGCTAAACACACTATTATGGATTTCAAGGTATTTAACTATGAAAATGCTCTTTGATTGATTGTATTTCCTTGTTGCAATCCGTGCTAAATTCTCCTCATGCTTATAGTCAAAATAAAGCGTTTACTAAACATATCGTTGATGCCTTGATGCAATCTTATGAAGAAAAACTTGAATTGGAAGTTTCTATCCCTAGAAAACTTTATGATGAGTGGGAACCAACTATTAAAATTAAAATTAAAGATCATGAATGCTATGCTTTATGTGATTTGGGTGCTAGTATTTCCACGATTCCAAAGACTTTGTGTGATTTGTTAGGTTTCCGTGATTGTGATGATTGCTCTCTAAACTTGCACCTTGCGGATTCCACTATTAAGAAACCTATGGGAATAATTAATGATGTTGTTATTGTTGCAAATAGGAATTATGTGCCCGTAGATTTTATTGTTCTTGACATAGATTGCAATCCTTCATGTCCTATTATTCTTGGTAGACCTTTCCTTAGAACGATTGGTGCAATTATTTATATGAAGGAAGGAAATATTAGATTCCAATTTCCATTAAAGAAAGGAATGGAACACTTTCCTAGAAAGAAAATTAAATTACCTTATGAATCTATTATGAGAGCCACTTATGGATTGCCTACCAAAGATGGCAATACCTAGATCTATTCTTGCTTGTTATGCCTAGCTAGGGGCGTTAAACGATAGCGCTTGTTGGGAGGCAACCTAATTTTATTTTTATTCCTTGCTTTTTGCTCCTGTTTAGTACTAAATAAATTATCTATCCTCTGTTTTGTTTGTGTTTTTTTGTGTTTAATTAGTGTTTGTTCCAAGTAGAACCGTTGGGAAGACTTGGGGAAAGTCTTGTTGAACTTGCTGTAAAAAAAGAAACTTTAGCGCTCACAAGAACTGCTGTCATTTTTATTTGGAAAGTGCTATTTAGTTAATTATTTTTGCAGATGATTAATAGATAAATTCCTCACGTCGAGCAATGTATTTTAGAATTTTTGGAGTTCCATATCTTGCGCTAGCTACAGATTACTACAGACTGTTCTGTTTTTGAAAGATTCTGTTTTTCGTGTGTTGTTCGCTTATTTTGATGAATCTATGGTTAGTAAAATAGTTTATAAACTATAGAGAAGTTGGAATAGAGTAGATATAACACCCATATAAATAAAGAATGAGTTCATTACAGTACCTTGAAGTGGTCTTTTGTTTTCTTTCGCTAACGGAGTTCATGAGTTTTTCTACTTTAAGTTTTGTGTTGTGAAGTTTTCAAGTTTTGGGTAAAGATTTGATGGATTATGGAACAAGGAGTGGGAAGAGCCTAAGCTTGGGGATGCCCATGGCACCCCCAAGATAATCTATGGACACCTAAAAGCCAAAGCTTGGGGATGCCCCGGAAGGCATCCCCTCTTTCGTCTACTTCTATCGGTAACTTTACTTGGAGCTATATTTTTATTCGCGACATGATATGTGTTTTGCTTGGAGCATCTTGTATGATTTGAGTCTTTGCTTGTTAGTTTACCACAATCATCCTTGCTGTACACACCTTTTGAGAGAGCCATCAATGATTTGGAATTTGTTAGAATACTCTATGTGCTTCACTTATATCTTTTGAGTTATATAATTTCGCTCTAGTGCTTCACTTATATCTTTTAGAGCACGGTGGTGGATTTGTTTTATAGAAACTATTGATCTCTCATGCTTCACTTAGATTATTTTGAGAGTCTTAATAGCATGGTAATTTGCTTAAAATCCTAATATGCTTGGTATGCAAGATTAATAATAAAACTTTCTTATGAGTGTGTTGAATACTAAGAGAAGTTTGATGCTTGATGATTGTTTTGAGACATGGAGGTAATAATATCAAAGTCGTGCTAGTTGAGTAGTTGTGAAATTGAGAAATACTTGTGTTGAGGTTTGCAAGTCCCGTATCATGCACGTATGGTAAACGTTATGCAACAAATTTGAAACATGAGGTGTTATTTGATTGTCTTCCTTATGAGTGGCGGTTGGGGACGAGCGATGGTCTTTTCCTACCAATCTACCCCCTAGGAGCATGCGTGTAGTACCGAGGTTTTTGATGACTAGTAGATTTTTGCAATAAGTATGTGATTTCTTTATGACTAATGTTGAGTCCATGGATTATACGCACTCTCACCCTTCCATCCTTGCTAGCCTCTTCGGTACCGTGCATTTCCCTTTCTCACATTGAGAGTTGGTGCAAACTTCACCGGTGCATCCAAACCCCGTGATATGATATGCTCTTTCACACATAAACCTAATTATATCTTCCTTAAAACAGCCACCACACCTACCTATTATGGCATTTCCATAGCCATTCCGAGATATATTGCCATGCAACTTTCCATCCTTCCGTTCATCATGACACATTCATCATTGTCATATTGCTTAGCATGGTCATGTAGTTGACATAGTATTTGTGGCAAAGCCACCATTCATAATTCTTACATAAATGTCACTCTTGGTCCATTGCATATCCCGGTACACTGCCGGAGGCATTCATATAGAGTCATCTTTGTTCTAGTATCGAGTTGTAATAATTGAGTTGTAAATAAATAGAAGTATGATGATCATCATTTTCTAAAGCATTGTCCCAAGTGAGGAATATAAAAAACAAAGGCCATAAAAAAGAGAAGGCCATAAAAAAGAGAAAGGCCCAAAAAAAGAGAAAAGAAAAAAAATGAGAGAAAAATAGAGAAGGGACAATGTTACTATCCTTTGCCACACTTGTGCTTCAAAGTAGCACCATGATCTTCATAGTAGAGAGTCTCTCATGTCATCACTTTCATATACTAGTGGGAAATTTTCATTATAGAACTTGGCTTGTATATTCCTACAATGGGCCTCCTCAAGTGCCCTAGGTCTTCGTGGGCAAGCAAATTGGATTCACACCCACTAGTTTCTTTTGTTGAGATTTCATACATTTATAGCTCTAGTGCATCCGTTGCATGGCAATCCCTACTCCTTGCATTAACATCAATCGGTGGGCATCTCCATAGCCCATTAATTAGCCTCGTTGATGTGAGACTTCCTCCTTTTTTGTCTTCTCCACATAACCCCCCTCATTATATTCTATTCCACCTATAGTGCTATGTCCATGGCTCGCGCTCATATATTGCGTGAAAGTTTAAAGGTTTGAGATTACTAAAGTATGAAACAATTGCTTGGCTTGTCATCGAGGTTGTGCATGATGATAGCATTCTTATGTGATGAAAATGAAACATGACTAAACCATATGATTTTGTAGGGATGAACTTTCTTTAGCCATGTTATTTTTAGAGGACATAATTGCTTAGTTAGTATGCTTGAAGTATTATCACTTTTATGTCAATATGAACTTTTGTCTTGAATCTTTTGTATCTGAATATTCATACCACAATTAAGAAGAATTACATTAAAAATTATGCCAAGTAGCACTCCGCATCAAAAATTTTGTTTTTATCAATTACCTACTCGAGGACGAGCATGAATTAAGCTTGGGATGCTTGATACGTCTCCAACGTATCTATAATGTTTGATTGCTCCATGCTATATTATCTACTATTTTGGACATTATTGGGCTTTATTATCCACTTTTATATTATTTTTGGGACTAACCTATTAACCGGAGGCCCAGCCCAGAATTGCTGTTTTTTGCCTGTTTTAGGGTTTCGAAGAAAAGGAATATCAAACGGAGTCCAAACGGAATGAAACCTTCAGGAACGTGATTTTCTCATTGAATACAAACTCAGGAGACTTGGACCCTACGTGAAGACACGTAAGAGGAGGCCATGAGGTAGGGGGGCGCGCCTACCCCCCAGGCGCGCCCTCCACCCTCGTGGGCCCCCTGTTGCTCCACCGACGTACTTCTTCCTCCTATATATACCCACGTACCCTCAAACGATCAGGACAGGAGCCAAAACCCTAATTCCACCGCCGTAACTTTCTGTATCCACGAGATCCCATCTTGGGGCCTGTTCCGGAGCTCCGCCGGAGGGGGCATCGATCAAGGAGGGCTTCTACATCAACACCGTAGCCCCTCCGATGAATTGTGAGTAGTTTACCTCAGACCTACGGGTCCATAGTTAGTAGCTAGATGGCTTCTTCTCTCTTTTTGGATCTCAATACAATGTTCTCCCCCTCCCTTGTGGAGATCTATTCGATGTAATCTTCTTTTTGCGGTGTGTTTGTTAAGACCGATGAATTGTGGTTTTATGATCAAGTCTATCTACGAATAATATTTGAATCTTCTCTGAATTCTTTTATGTATGATTGGTTATGTTTGCAAGTCTCTTCGAATTATCAGTTTGGTTTGGCCTACTAGATTGATCTTTCTTGCAATGGGAGAAGTGCTTAGCTTTGGGTTCAATCTTGTCCTTTCCCGGTGACAGTAAGGGCATCAAGGCATGTATTGTATTGTTGCCATCGAGGATAACAAGATGGGGTTTTCTTCATATTGCATGAGTCTATCCCTCTACATCATGTCATCTTGCTTAAGGCGTTACTCTATTTTTAACGTAATACTCTAGATGCATGCTGGATAGCGATCGATGAGTGGAGTAATAGTAGTAGATGCAGGCAGGAGTCGGTCTACTTGTCTCGGACGTGATGCCTATATACGTGATCATACCTAGATATTGTCATAACTATGCTCAATTCTGTCAATTGCTCAACAGTAATTTGTTCACCCACGTAGAATACTTATGCTCTCGAGAGAAGCCACTAGTGAAACCTATGGCCCCCGGGTCTATCTTTATCATATCAATCTCCTACTACTTAGTTATTTACTTTGCTATTTACTTTGCCTTTATTTTACTTTGCATCTTTATCATAAAAATACCAAAAATATTATCTTATCATATCTATCAGATCTCACTCTCGTAAGTGGCCCTATAGGGATTGACAACCCCTATTTGCGTTGGTTGCGAGGATTTATTTGTTTGGTGCAGGTGCGAGGGACTCACGCGTAGCCTCCTACTGGATTGATACCTTGGTTCTCCAAAACTAAGGGAAATACTTACGCTACTTTGCTGCATCATCCCTTCCTCTTCGGGGAAAACCAACGCAGTGCGAAAAGAGGTAGCATCCTCATTCTGGTCATCAGGGAGCTCCTGCCTATTAAGGTAGGCCAGAAAAGGTTCGGTCCATGGAGCAATGATAGCCATGATTACATGGGCGGACGGTGTCATTTCGGTGCCCGAGCCCCCAATGATATCAGAATTCTATTCGACATCTGGGGGTATGATCGGCTCCGGACTATTATTTCCGCTCTCGTCCTGCCATACCATGGATGGCTTGAAGAGCCTTTCCACAAAGGTGTTAGGTGGGACGGGGTCGCGTTTAGCGCCCATTCGAGCAAGGATGTCCGCTGCCTGATTATTGTCTCGAGCAACATGATGGAACTCTGATACATCCATTTTGCATCATGCTTTTATATCGATATTTATTGCATTATGGGCTGTTATTACACATTATGTCACAATACTTATGCCTTTTCTCTCTTATTTTACAAGGTTTACATGAAGAGGGAGAATGCCGGCAGCTGGAATCCTGGGCTGGAAAAGGAGCAAATATTAGAGACCTATTCTGCACAACTCCAAAATTCCTGAAACTCCACGAAAGTCAGTTTTGGAATATATTAAAAACATTGGGTGAAGACGGCACCAGAGGGGGTCCACCCACTGTCCACGAGGGTGGAGGGCGCGCCCTACCCCCTGGGCGCGCCCCCTGCCTCATGGACCACCTGGAAGCCCCCCGATGCCCATCTTCTGGTATAAGGTGTCTTTTGCCCTGGAAAAAAATCAGAAGGAAGCTTTTGGGATGAAGCGCCGCCGTCTCGAGGCGGAACCAATCTAGGGCTCCGGCGGAGCTGTTTTGTCGGGGAAACATCCTTCCAGGGGGGGGGATCGTCACCATCGTCATCACCATCGATCCTCTCACCGGTAGGGGGGTCAATCTCCATCAACATCTTCACCAGCACCATCAACGCCTTTGGTAGGTGGAATTTGGTAAGGAAAAATTTATATAGTGTGCTGAAATTTACTGTCACTTGTTACTATGGAAAATAATCCATTGAGGGGCTTGTTCGGGGTAGCTTCACCCCAACTAGTAGAGCAAAGAGTTGCTCCTCAACCTACTGAACCTACTGAATATGTTTACTTTGAAATTCCTTCGGGTATGATATAGACACTGCTAGCTAATCCTTTTACATGAGATGGAACATTACATCCTGATATGCACCTAATCTATGTGGATGAAGTTTGTGGATTATTTAAGCTTGCAGGTATGCCCAAGGATGTTATCAATAAGAAGGTCTTCCCTTTATCTTTGAAGGGAAAGGCATTGACATGATTTCGGCTATGTGATGATATTGGATCATGGAACTACAACTGATTGAAATTGGAATTTCATCAGAAGTTTTATCTTATGCATCTGGTTCATCATGATCATAATTATATATATAATTTTTGGCCTCACGAAGGAGAAAATATCGCTCAAGCTTGGGGGAGGCTTAAGTCAATGTTATATTCATGCCCCAATCATGATCTCTCAAGAGAAATTATTATTCAAAATGTTTATGCTCGGCTTTCTCTCAATAATCGCTCCATGCTCGATACTTCCTGTACGGGTTCTTTTATGATCAAGACTATTGAATTCAGATGGGATTTATTGGAAAGAATTAAATGCAACTCTGAAGATTGGGAACTCGATGAAGGTAAGGAGTCAGGTATAACACCTAAGTTTGATTGTGTTAAATCTTGTATGGATACCGATGCTTTTCGTGAATTTAGCACTAAATATGGACTTGACTCTCAGATAGTAGCTTCTTTCTGTGAATCATTTGCTACTCATGTTGATCTCCCTAAGGAGAAGTGGTTTAAATATCATCCTCCCATTGAAGTAAAAGTAGTTGAACCTATTAAATTTGAAGAAAAGACTATCACTTATAATGTTGATCCTATTGTTCCTACCGCTTATATTGAGAAACCACCTTTTCCTATCAAAATAAAGGATCATGCTAAAGCTTCAACTGTGGTTCGTAAGAGTAATGCTAGAACACCTACACCCTCTGAGAAAATTAAAGTTGAACCTAGTATTGCTATGGTTAAGGATCTATTGGTCGATAATATTGATGGGCATGTTATTTACTTCTGTGATGAAGCTGCTAGAATTGCTAGACCCGATACTAAAAATAAACATAGACCTGTCGTTGGCATGCCTGTTGTTTCTGTTGAAATATGAAATCATTGTTATCATGGCTTATGTGATATGGGTGCTAGTGTCAGTGCAATACCTTATCTATACCTACCAATAAAAGGGCTATCGCTTCTTACCACCGTAATTTCGTCCATTTTTCGTCCGTCCAACCCATCAAGTTTTTTAATATCCGAAGTGGTACTAATAAAAGGCGGTACGTCGATGATGAATTTAGACCATAGAGCAACACCCCAGACAAACGCGCTTTCTTATGGGCCAACAGTCAACAAATATTGCTCGTTGTGGGGATCAAGCCCATAACCTCACGAGCCATGTGCTAAGGCAGCGACCAACTCGGCTAGCACATCGGTTTGACAATGGAAAGGATATTTGCTTTGAATAGTCCCACCTCGCCTCCTTAGACTGATTCTCACCTATTCAAATACGTTCTGAATTTGTCTGGAATATCAACAAGCTGCTTTGGGAATAAACAAACAGACAGAAAAAACACATCAAACAGGAGTAGCACATACATGTGCAAGCAATGACGAACTAGCAGCTACTTGACAATTTCAAATGAGGAGTTGTGGTCTACCGTAATGCTGTCTAGCTAGACGAGAAGACGCATGTAAACACGGACGTGCCGATTAGCCGCTTGCAGGCTGCGAAGGCAGAGGGTACAAGGCGAGCGGGGCCGACAGTCATTTAGACTAGGTTTAGAGCACGGTTTAGTTAAAAATATGTCAAAATGTAATTAGCGTCCTCCAGTCCAGATGAAAAGCATCAGTTTTGTCTAGAAGTTATTCAAGTATGAATTAATATGTATGGTTTGTCTAAATATCCCTCAATTTGTTCACTTTTGTCCAATTTCTTCCAAAATGCAATCGGATGCGGATAGCTAAGAGACTATTCCATGCACCTGTAAGATTCATATTGTATGTTTCTCTCCTCTAAAAGACTATTCCATGCATCACCACTCTTTCATTCGATGGAAGTGCAGAGCTTAAGTATGTGTCAATGAAGGATATTAGGGTAGCTTCTCACACCAACACTTCATGATCCAAATAAAGATAATTCAACCGGTGGCAACCCATCCGCATATGCACCTTATAGATATGAGGATAACCTTATTTCAAGGTTTGTCAGAATTGAATATAAGTGAACCGTAGTGGCATGTGAAGCAGGTTTTGTCAAAAATTTCGCCCGTTGCAACACATGGGCATATGTACTAGTACTTTATATAAAGAAATTATGCATGATATTGCACCTGCTGAGATAGAAGATATTGATGTTACTATTAAGCTTGCCAATAGAGATACTATTTCACCAGTTGGGATCGTTAGAGATGTTGAAGTCTTGTGTGCGAAAATTAAATATCCTACTGATTTTCTTGTTCTTGCTTCCCCATAAGATGACTTTTGTCCCATTATATTTGGTAGACCCTTCTTGAATACTGTTAATGCCAAGATAGACTACGAAAAGGATATTGTTACGATTGGTTTAGGGGATATGTCTCATGATTTTAATTTTGCTAAATTTCATAGACAACCCCATGATAAAGAATTGCCTAGTAAAGATGAAATTATTGGTCTTGCTTCTATTGTCGTGCCTCCTAATGATCCTTTAGAACAATATTTGCTAGACCATGAAAATGATATGTTTATGAATGAAAGAAGGGAAATAGATGTAGTATTCTTTAAACAGGGACCTATTTTGAAACACAACTTGCCTGCTGAAATTCTAGGGGATCCTCCTCCACCCAAGGGTGATCCCGTGTTTGAGCTTAAACCATTACCTGATACTCTTAAAGATGCTTATCTTGATGGAAAGAAGATATATCATGTTATTATTAGTGCTAACCTTTCAGAGCGGGAAGAAGAGAAATTATTGAAAACTCTGAAGAAGCACCGTGCTGCTATTGGATATACTCTTGATGATCTTAAGGGCATTAGTCCCACTCTATGCCAGCAGAAAATAAAATTGGAGAAATACGCTAAACCGGTTGTTGATCACCAACGACGGTTAAATCCTAAGATGAAAGAAGTGGTAAGAAATGAAATACTAAAGCTTCTGGAGGCAGGTATAATTTATCATGTTGCTGATAGTCAGTGGGTAAGTCCTGTCCATTGTGTCCCTAAGAAGGGAGGTATTACTGTTGCTCCTAATGATAAAGACAAATTGATCCCACAAAGAATTGTTACAGGTTATAGAATGGTAATTGATTTCCGCTCGTCTGTTTTACCCCTAATTCCCAAAAGTCACCGGTTCTGTCCAAATCACTTTCCTCCTCTTATGCTTTTGCCCTTTTACCATTTGACCGTCAGTTTGAAAACTTCATAACTAATTCATACTAAATCAGAAAAATGCAAATAAGATACCAAAATGTTCAGAAAAACATCACCTATATGTCAGTGTCATTTGCATCCGTGAAAAAAGTGTTGGAAAGTGCCCATCCGAGTTTTAGCTCTTATGCTACCACCATGAATAGTAAAATCTAAAAAAGTTCAAAAAAATTCAAAAATAATTTGGTGGCAAAGAATGACAAATGTTTTAAGTGTCTGCCAAGTTTCATCAGGGAATAACATTTGTGGGTGCCACGGCAAAAAAAACAATGAGCACTCCAAAATAGATTATTTTTTGCCACGACTTCCAGGAATGTCATTCCCTAATGAAACTTGGCAACCACTTAGAACACTTGTCGTTCTTTGCCACCATATTTTTTTGATTTTTTTTATTTTTTTAGAGTTTACTATTTATGGCGGTATCAAAAGAGCTAAAACTCGGATGTGCACTTTCCAACACTTTTTTCATGAATGCAAATGACACTAACATATAGGTGATGTTTTTCTAAACATTTTGGTATCTTATTTGCATTTTTTTGATTTCGTATGAATTAGTTATGAAGTTTTCAAACTGGCGGTCAAACGGTCAAAGGGCAAAAGCATAAGAGGATCAAAGTGACTTGGACAGAACCGGTGACTTTTGGGAATTAGGGGTAAAACAGACGAGTGGGACACAACTAGGGGCATAAATCTAATTATCCCAATTAAATAAAGCTACTAGAAAGGATCACTACCCGTGACCTTTTATTGATCAAATGCTAGAAAGATTATCCAGATATACACATTTTTGCTTTCTAGACGGCTATATATTCTGGTTTCTCTCAAATACCTGTGTCGAAAGAGGATCAGTAGAAGACAATTTTTACTTGCCCTTTCGGTACCTTTGCTTATAGATGTATGCCTTTTGGTTTATGTAATGCACATGCTACCTTTCAAAGATGTATGGCTGCTATGTTCTCTGACTTCTGTGAAAAGATTGTTGAGGTTTTCATGGATGATTTCTCCGTGTATGGAACTTCTTTTGATGATTGCTTAAGCAACCTTGATCGAGTTTTGCAGAGATGTGAAGAAACTAATCTTCTCTTGAATTGGGAGAAGTGCCACTTTATGGTTAATGAAGGTATTGTCTTGGGGCATAAAATTTCTGAAAGAGGTATTGAAGTTGATAAAGCTAAAGTTGATGCTATTGAAAAGATGTCGTGTCCTAAGGACATTAAACGTATAAGAAGTTTCCTTGGTCATGCTGGTTTTTATAGGAGGTTCATTGAAGACTTCTCAAAAAAATTTAGGCCTCTGACTAATCTCTTACAAAAAGATGTTCCTTTTGACTTTGATGATGATTGTGTAGAAGCATTTGAAATACTTAAGAAAGCCTTGATTTCTTCACCTATTGTTTAGCCATCTGATTGGAATTTACCCTTTGAAATTATGTGTGATGCTAGTGATTGTGCTATAGGTGCTATTCTAGGACAAAAAGTTGATAAGAAATTAAATGTTATCCAATATTCTAGTAAAACTCTACACAGTGCCTAGGGAAATTATGTTACTACTGAAAAAGAATTTTTAGTTGTTGTATTTGCTTGTGATAAGTTCAGACTTTATATTGTTGATTCTAAAGTAACTGTTCACACTGATCATGCTGCTATTAAATACCTTATGGAAAATAAAGATACTAAACCTAGACTTATTAGATGGGTTCTCTTGCTACAAGAATTTGATTTGCATATTATTGATAGGAAGGGAGCTGAGAACCCCGTTACAGACAACTTGTCTAGGTTAGAAAATGTTCTTGATGACCCACTCCCTATTGATGATAGTTTTCCTGATGAACAATTAGCTATCATAAACGCTTCTCGTACTGCTCCATGGTATGCTGATTATGCTAATTACATTTTTGCTAAATTTATACCACCTAGTTTCACATACCAGAAAAATAAAAAAATTCTATGATTTAAGACATTACTTCTGGGATGACCCACACCTTTATAAAGAAGGAGTAGATGGTGTTATTAGACGTTGTGTACCCGAGCATGAACAGGAACATATTCTATGCAAGTGTCACTCCGAGGCTTATGGAGGACACCATGCTGGAGATAGAACTGCACATAAGGTATTGCAATCTGGTTTTTATTGGCCTACTCTTTTCAAAGATGCCCGTAAGTTTGTCTTGTCTTGTGATGAATGTCAAAGAATTGGTAATATTAGTAGACGTCAAGAAATGCCTATGAACTATTCACTTGTTATTGAACCATTTGATGTTTGGGGCTTTGATTATATGGGACCGTTTCCTTCCTCTAATGGGTATACACATATTTTAGTTGCTGTTGATTACGTTACTAAGTGGGTAGAACCTATTCCAACTAGTAGTGCTGATCATAACACCTCTATTAAGATGCTTAAAGAAATTATTTTTCCGAGGTTTGGAGTCCCTAGATACTTAACGACTGATGGTGGTTCACATTTTATTCATGGTGCTTTTCGTAAAATGCTTGCTAAGTATGATGTTAATCATAGAATTGCATCTCCATACCACCCATAGTCTAGTGGTCAAGTAGAACTAAGTAATAGAGAGATTAAATTAATTTTGCAAAAGACTGCTAATAGATCTAGAAAGAATTGGTCCAAGAAACTTTATGATGCATTATGGGCCTATAGAACTGCATATAAAAATCCTATGGGTATGTCTCCGTATAAAATGGTTTATGGAAAAGCATGTCACTTACCTCTCGAACTAGAACATAAGGCATATTGGGCCATTAAAGAGCTCAATTATGATTTCAAACTTGCCGGTGAGAAGAGACTATTTGACATTAGCTCACTTGATGAGTGGAGAACCCAGGCCTATGAGAATGCCAAATTGTTTAAAGAAAAAGTTAAAAGATGACATGACAAAAGGATACAAAAGCGTGAGTTTAATGTAGGTGATTATGTTCTGTTATACAACTCCCGTTTAAGATTTTATGCAGGAAAACTCCTCTCTAAATGGGAAGGTCCTTATGTTATCGAGGAGGTCTATCATTCCGGTGCCATAAAAATCAAAAACTTTGAAGGCACAAATCCAAAGGTGGTGAACGGTCAAAGAATCAAACATTATTTCTTACATAATCCCATAAATGTTGAAACCAATGTTATTGACACCGTAACCCCGGAGGAGTACATAAGGGACACTTTCCAGAACGTTTCAGACTCCGAAAAGGAATAGGTATGTGGTACGATAAGTAAATCGACTCCAAAACAATTCTAATAGCAGTTTTTCTCCGTTTTGGAATACTTAAGAAAATAGGAAAAATAAGAAGTTGTCCGGAAAGGACACGAGGCATCCACGAGGTTGGAGGGAGCGCCCTACCCCCTGGGCGTTCCCCCTGCCTCGTGGACACCGTGTGTGCCCTCCGGACTCCGTTTTCTTGCACGATACTTCTTCTAGTCGGTAAAAATTCATTATATAATCTCCCGAAGGTTTTGACCACGGTACCATGACAAAATCCTCTGCTTTTGTGTAACATCCCAGATTTTCAATTTGGAATGTTATACACTAGATCATCATTGCATATCATATTTTATTGCATTTTGGTTGATCCAGAAATTTCACGCAACTCAAGGACCCTCGGAGAGAGTTGGGGATTTCGTTATTTTCATATTTGAGTTTTCCTCAAATTTTGAAAATAAGATCATTTGATTTTATTTATTTTATCTTCAATTATTTCTATCATAAAAATATGAGAGACGGAATAAAATGACTTTCCCAAAATAGAGAAATATTGAGGATTTAATTATAAAATCAAATAAGATTTTATTTTGGTTTTATTTGCTATTTATTTGAATTTAGGAAAAATGCGCTTTTTTCAAAATTGCATTTAGGCCCCAACAAAATGTTCATCCTATGCGGCTTGATTTTAGAAGCCGGGGAAATTTTATTTCGGGATTTTTGGAGTCCGTTTAGTATTTCTTTTGTTTTTTTCTAAGCATAATTATTAAAAAAACGCGAACCGACCTATGGGCCGTATCCGGCCCGGACTCCTCCGAGGAGGAAGCTTTATATAGCGAGCGCCCGGGCCTCCTCCAGCTCAAGCCGCCGCGCCCCACAAATCCTAGCCGCCCGCAGCAGACGCCGCCGCCGCCCGCCAGTTTTTTTAAAAAACCATTGGTTTTCATCGGTTTTTTCAATTTTTTTAGATTTGTTTTTTTAGATAGATCAGTTTTTTTCTCGGTTTAGTTAATTAGCGAGCGTTTGCTCGTTCGTTCAATTTAACGAACGCGTTCATCGTTTAGATCCAGATAACAAACGTTCGTTCGTTAATCTGTTCGTCGTTTTCTTTTTCTCAGATTAAATCCGATTGTTCTGATCGCAATTTCTGATCCAATTTTCGTTCTAGTATAACTTTTGGCTCGTTTATCGGAATCAGGCGATTCAAGTGCCTGGAGTTTCATCTACGAAACCCTCTTTCCGTTTAACCAACTCAAACAAGTTTTTGCCTCTGTAAAATTTGACCTAGATCCAGAATAGTAAACGAAGCCTGTTTCTTTTGCCGTTTGTCTTTCGTCGCTTCGTTCGATTTGATTCTTTTTGCCAACCGGAGTTCTTTAGTTGAACTTTCTGGTTAGATCTCTAATTTGAGTTTTACCTGTGCATTAGTCGAGTACTTATTGTATGCTTGTTTGTTTGCGATAGAGTACCCGGAGTGCGCCGCTTGCTACTTCGAATCGCTAGGTTTCATGGATCATCAGCAAGGCAAGTAACACTTTGATCATACTTCCTATTACCCACTTTATTGCATTAGATCAACCCTCACACATTGCATGATTATGATCTAATTAAATTGTGGGTTTGGAAAGTAGATGAGGTAGCACCTAATACCTGTTTTATATTCAAACCATTGGGAGTTACTTCTATGTTTTCTTTTTATGCCATGCTATGCAAGTAGACATGGATTGGGTGAGTGAATCCATGATAGATGTGAGTTTGTTAAATTAATGGTTTATCTAAGGTGGCAACTTAAATACACATCTGGGTGGATTGAGGCACCTGGGTATTCCAGCGATTGCCTGTTTTTCTTTTGGACCGCCACCTAGGCTCAAAGGGATCATGAGATTATTCATACTAGAAACTTCTGTGTGCAACCACAAGCTACTATGGGCTCTAGCATAGTTGACTAAGTCGTGCGAACTCTTACAGTGGTAGACTAGCAGATGTAGGGGTTGTAGGTTGGTACGGTCTACCCGTTCGTAAGGTGCAAGCGCTTCTGAAAGACTATGTCTCGGTCATCCGTTTCTCAAACATCATGTAGTGCGAGAATCCCAATGAAGGAGATTGAGTCTTGTGGGGAAAAGTGCGCAAACCTCTGTAGAGTGTATAAACTAATCATAGTTAGCCGTGTCCCCGGTTATGGACATCTTGAGTATCTAGTACTTGGATTATCATGTGAATCTCATCATGTTACTCTAATTAATTTTGTTGGGTTTTAATGATGTTACTTAATTGGGATTGAGAATGCTGTCAACCATTCTCAATGTTTAACAACCACCATCATAGTTAATTAAAATGTATTCGTTTGCAGTAGGGAAAAATTGGCTTTACGCAAAACTGTAACCATAGAGCTTTCCACCAGCCAAATATGCATGTAGTATAGTTTTATCCTTTCATTGCTCTCTATGTGTTACATTGCCAGCATATGCCATGTGCTGACCCGTTTCGGGCTGCAATGTTCATGTTGCAGACTTTTTAGACGACGAGTAAGGTGTTTTTAGGTCATGGTTCTATACTCAGTGATGCCGTTGGAGTTGATGGACTCACTTATCTTCCAAGCCTTCCACTGTTATCGTTATTAGATGGCCTTAAGCCATATTTATTGTATAAGTTCTCTTTTGAGACACTCGATGTAATAAGTGTGTGATTGCTACTCTATTATAAATCCTTCAAGTAATGTGTGGTGTCAGCATTGCTGATCCAGGGATGACACCGGAGCACAGAGATTGGACCGTTTGAGGTCTGGTCGCTACAAGATGGTAGCAGAGCACACGCTGACTGTAGGACACGAGCACTAAGCTAAAGCCCTAGATCACTATTCACTCTTCTCATTCTGACTCGTCATCTTTCTACTCTTTTAGGATGGCGGATGAAAGGAACAAGTTCACGCAACCGGATGAAGATACACCCTTTGCACGTCACTTGAAGGAAGTCACTAGATATCTGAACATAGGAGTACCAAGCTTCACCAGAACCTACAATGCCACTTTACCAGAAGAGGAGCATTGGATGATTCAAGTTCAAGTTCCAGGAAGGACGTTCATGCCAGTCACCGAGCCCATAGAGTTTTCCTTTGATGCACCAACCTGGAGTCTAGGAAAGAGCATGGCAGCTCACATCGCCATGGGACACATTGGAGAAGTTTACCGCAATGATCTCAAGGATACTATCTACCAGATTTGTGGGCGCCGAGATGAGCACTGGGAGATGATCAGCACTAGGAAGGATAGATCAATTTCAGCTTTTATCCAGGAGTTAAACCAGCACACTCGACGTCAGGAAAATCAGATGTGCGCAGACATGATAGAACTGAAGAAGGCAAGAACAAGAATCAAGGAACTGGAGGAAGAACTCAAGGCTACACGTGAAGATTATGAAGAGGAAATCGAAGTACTAGTGGACAAGAATGCCGACCTAACAATGAAGACCAGAATATTTATGGGAGGCCCTACACCAGTAGAAGAAGACGAAGAACCCAAAGAGATTCGCCTGGAAGACTACATCATCATTCGTGACACCGACTCGGATCCAGGTGATAGCGATGATGACTATGTTGATGAAGCTGGAGAAGATGTCATGGAGTCTGCAACCGAATAATATTTCTAGTAGACCACCTCATCAGTAGTAGTAGTCCACCATGTAAATATAGTAGTCCGAGCACTTTTGCGATAGTTAGATCGATTGTATGCCCTTGTTTGATTGAATGAAGTGAATTGTTTGCTTTTGCCTCATGTGCATATGGGTAGTGTTTCTCTCTAGACCCCTCTCTATTCTTAAATCTCATCTTTTCTAAACCCTCAGATGCCTCCGAGACATGACCCCGGATTTACCTTCCCACTAGAGCTCACTCAGTTGATCCAGTAGCAGAACACATTGATGCAGTTGCTAGTCTAGAATCAGAATCAGGGGAACAACAACAACAACCCACCACCACCACCACCTATTGACCACTTAGCCCGTTTTCTTAGGCTGAATCCGTCGGTGTTTTCCAGTAGCACCGAACCGATAGTAGCAGATGATTGGCTCCGCAAGACAGCAAGGGAGTTGACCACGGCAGGATGCACAGATGCGGAAAAGGTGAAGTTCGCCGCACATCAGCTTGACGGACCCACAACATCATGGTGGGAGAATTTCACAGCCACTTTCCCTATTGACACTGTCACATGGGACTAGTTTCAGCAGGCTTTCTGTACTGCCCATGTTTCAGCAGGGGCTATGGCCATGAAGAAGCGTGAGTTTCACAACTTGCGCCAAGGAGGACGGACAGTTGGCCAGTATGTGGAGGACTTTAGTAAGCTAGCACGTTATGCCCCAGATGACGTTGCTACGGATGCAGCTAAGAAGGACAAGTTTCTGGAAGGACTGAATGATGAGTTGAGCATGCAGTTGATGGTAGCAACCTTCAACAACTACCAGGAGTTTTTAGATCATGCTCTTATGATTGAAGGGAAGCAGCAGCAGATTGAGAATTGCAAGAGGAAGTATGGACAAGGGAAGTGTCGGTGTACTAGATTAGGGGTACCCTAGTACCCCGAACTTGTGCACGGGCAGTTGCAGCACCCCGCGGCAAAGGCTTGCCGGGTGATCGCCAAGATCCCCCAAGGTTCCCTTGGAGCCATCCAAGAACAAAGTATTTAAGCTGAGGATACAAGACCCCGGCAACAGGAGCTTGCCGGGAAGGCCAACCAAAGCGCTCCAAGGAACTTGCCGCGACGCGCCACGCGCTCCGGCAAGGCAACAAGGCCCCGGCAAGAGGAGCTTGCCGGGAAGACCAACCAAGGTACCTCAAGGCCCGGTGAGCGACAAGCTTCCGGACCCGACAAGATAACAACAGCGGCAAGGTGCTTGCCGCGGCAGGCGGCCACTCTGCGTTCACGCTCCAGCGCATCCACCAACGTGTCACTCTGGGGGCCTCTTCGGGCGTGCGTGGCGGGAGGCTGTGCAGCTAGCGGTGCGTAGTGGCATGCGAAGCTGACAAGATCGCCATCGTGGCGAGCGGTGGCGCCCCTAACGGTCCTTTTCTGCACTGTTCGGACGACTCGGACGGGCATTTAATGCCCTTGTCCCCTGCCGTCAGAGTTAGGTAGGGTGCACTGTACAAGCAACTGTATCAACTACCTCGCTTTTTACGTTTTTACCCTCCTCTGCATTGCCACCTGTCGGTGACCCCTTTAGCGTATAAAAGGAGGCCCATGCGCAACGTAGGGGGGGGGGTCGGCTCATAGGTTCAGGGCCTCAGACAGTTTGCTTCGATCCATCCGTAGCCCAGAGAACATCACACTCTCGCTTTGGAGAGCAAGAACACCAGATAATACAACTAGACAAGCAGCAGTAGGAGTGTTATCTCTCCGGAGAGCTCCGAAGCTGGGTAAACTGCTCGTGTGCCTCGCCTCGATCTGCTCTTCGTGCGATCTCCGCCCCCCACCGAACCGAAAGGGGCCCGGTCCGCCGGCCCCATAGGTGTTCGAGGATCAGTTTCCCCGACATCTTTGGCGCGCCAGGTAGGGGGCGTCGAGATTGTGTGAACCTGATCCAGTGTTCACACGAGCTAGATCTTCATTCCCTTCATCAACATGCCACCGAAGAAGAAGACTTCGGCGGCTGCCGCCCCATCCACGTCCCTTCCGCCACCGTTGGAGCAAACGAGTGGTGGGATGGACGCCGGCGGAAGAAAGGACGTCGACGAGGAAGTCCATGATGCCACCAGGTCCAAGAACAAGGCTGCACAAACCTCGGCGATTGTACATGTTCCACTCCACTCTCAGGAGGCGCAAGATCAATAGCGTCATGGCGCTAGCAATGCTATACGCATGATAGCCCAAGACCAAGCTGGTGGATCTCGGAGCGCTCAAGACCAGTATGCACGCCAGCGCGCTGGTACGAGCGGGGCACGGTCGCCTGGACGGGATACTGCTCCTTCTAACATAGTTAGAAGTTCGAGCATGTCCCGCTCCTCGCGCCGCCCGCCACTGCCACCCACTACCCCAGCAGAAGCTTTGGCGCGAGCTCAACTTCTCCTAGATTACCCTCCGACATCAGACAAGATCGACGAATGGAGAGCCACCATTCAGAGTCTCATCGGCTACGCTAACGGTGACACTCCACGGCGGCCGAGCGCGTCGCCGCCACGGCAGGACCGCCAGACGCGAGCCGGTGGCGACGAAACGGGCGGAGGGTGCAACCACCATGCAATCACCGCCCCGAAGGCCAAGATCGCCGACTCGCTGGATCCACCTCGACAGCGACTCCACTGCATCGTCGGATCCACGAGCTCGTCGCGATCATCGCCAAGTTCTTCATGATCGACAACAAGAGGACGCTCGAACCCGCATCGAGCGCCGAAGAGAAGCGCGACGTCAATCCGACAAGCGCGCTGGGCCCTCTGTTGACATGCATGCGCCAGGGGAACCAGGCGATCTGCCGTACGCGGTAGGTTGTCCTGCGTTCACTCGTGAGCTGCGGCAAGTCCAGTGGCCCAGTACCAAGAACTTCAAGCCAGACGTACCGGAGAAGTACGACGGCAAGACGCATCCGTCAGAGTTCCTCAGCAACTACACCATTGCGGTGCAAGCTGCCGGGGGACGAGATGACAAGATCCTTGCCAACTACTTCCCGCTGGTGCTCAAGCCCAATGTCAGATCCTGGCTCATGCACTTGCCGGACAACTCCATATCCTCTTGGGCTGATCTGTGCCATCAGTTTGTCGGTGCCTTTACAGGCGGACACAAGCCTCATGGCCAGGAGAGTGATCTTCATCTGCTCGCCCAGAAGGAAGGAGAGCCCCTGCGCAAGTACATTCAGAGATTCAGTAGCGTGCAGCACAACATCCCAGACGTCCACCCTGCTGCGGTGATCAGCGCGTTCCATCAGAACGTGCGGAACCGCAGGATGCGGGAGGAAATGGCGATGTGCAAGATCAGGGACGTCAGTGAGTTATATGCACTGGCCGACAAGTGCGCGCGTGCTGAGGAAGGGAGGAGACTCCCCGGAGAAAATATAGGAGCGGGAGGATCTGACAGCGAAGATGCCGCCCCGACAAGGAAAATCCGGCGGCGGAACAACAGAAGGAGGAAAGGAAAAGAAGTGCTAGTTGTTGAGCAGTCCGGCAACGGTGGCGGCGCCAAGGAAGCCAAAGCTGGTGACTCCGGCAAGGAGATTGCCGCGGAGGTAGCGGTCGCCGACAAGCAGGATGGCACCAACAAGCAGTATTGCAAGATTCACCGCACCAAGGGCCATGATCTTCAAAACTGTAAGAGAGTCGAGCAGCTTGTTGAGCAACAGAAAGCTGAATACGAGCGGCGCGACAAAGAGAAGGCCCAGGAAGGAGCTGGTGGGTCCGGCAAGAAACGTCCCGGCCGAGGAGGACGCCGCGGCAAGGCCAAGCAGCGGCAAGGAGACAGACCTCCTCGCGGCCGCGACAAGGATGAAGATGACGGCGACGACGAAGATATGGATGATGAGGAGACTGATGAGCAAGAGTTCCAGAAAGCCACAGAGGTCCTGTGCGTTGACGGTGGAGCTTCTCTGCATGCCTCGCACCGCCAACTCAAGCAGTGGGTGCGAGAAGTTAATGCAGCAGAACCACCCGTCGAGTCACGCAAGCCTCTGAAATGGTCCGGCACGCCTATCATCTTTGATATTGAGGAGCACCCGGATCGCATAACTGCGGTCGGGTGCTTGCCGATGTTGGTTTCACCAACAATCCGCAACCTCAAGGTCACTAAGATGCTAGTTGACGGCGGGGCCGGCTTGAATCTGATCTCCTCCGCGGTGCTCCAGAAACTCTAGATCCCTGACAGTGAGCTCGAAGAGACCGGCACATTTCAAGGAATCAACCCGGGAAGGAGCAAGCCAAAGGGAAAGATCACGTTGCCGGTAACATTTGGCAGTGAGCTGAACTTCAGGACTGAGAGGGTCACGTTTGACGTTGCCGACATTCCATTACCTTACAATGGAATCCTTGGCCGTCCGGCACTCACCAAGTTCATGGCAGCCTCTCACTGTGCGTACAACATACTGAAAATGCCAGGCCCAATAAGTGTCATCTCTGTCCCTGGCGACAAGAAGGATGCTCTTATTTGTGCCGACAAGATCTACCGGGAAGCAGCAGCCGCAACAGAACGAAGGACATTTGCCGCTGAAGCTCCCGGGGGGAAGAAGAAGACCAAGCCCGGCAAGAGCTCTGGTGCCTACTCCGGCAAGCGCACCTCCTCGGAGTGCTGCGCTACCGTTGAGGGCGCATCATCGAGCTCCACCGGCAAGTGTAAGAAGGCAATGGCAGCAACACCTGAGACTAAGAAGGTGTCCGCCAAGGAGGATGGCACTGGTGGTACCTTCACCATCAGCGCCACTCTTGACCCCAAATAGGAAAGCGCGCTCGTTGCTTTCCTGCGGGCGAATGTCGACGTGTTTGCATGGCAACCGTCTGATATCCCTGGTGTTCCCAGGAAAGTGATGGAGCACCACCTTGCCGTCTGTCCTCATGCGCGGCCCGTCAAGCAGAGAGTCAGGAAGCAGGCAGTAGAGCGCCAAGAATTCATCGCAGAAGAAATCAAGAAGTTGGAAGCAGCAGGCCTTGTTAGAGGCATACTCCATCCCACGTGGTTGGCCAATCCTGTTGTTGTGCGCAAAGCTAACGGGAAATGGAGACTTTGTATTGACTTCACTGATGTTAATAAAGCTTGTCCCAAAGACCCATTTCCCTTGCCGCGTATTGACCATATTGTTGACTCCACAGCCGGATGTGATTTGCTTTCATTTCTTGATGCATACTCAGGATACCATCAGATCTTCATGGCAGAAGAAGATGAAGAGAAAACAGCATTTATCACCCCATGTGGCACGTACTGCTTCGTACGGATGCCTTTCGGTTTGAAGAATGCTGGTTCAACATTCGCAAGGGTAGTTCACCATGCTTTTGAGCCACAAATACATAGAAATGTGGAAGCTTACATCGATGACATAGTGGTCAAGAGCAAGGACAAAGCGACCTTGATTCAAGATTTAGACGAAACATTTGCAAACCTGTGCAAGATCAACCTCAAGCTTAACCCCGAGAAGTGCGTGTTTGGAGTCCCTTCCGGCAAGCTTCTCGGGTTCTTCGTATCTCAGTGGGGAATTGAAGCCAATCCCGACAAGATCAAAGCCATCGAGCAGATCGAAGCACCAAAGCGCGTCAAGGATGTACGAAGGCTTGCCGGTTGCGTGGCTGCTCTCAGCAGGTTTATCTCTAGATCTGCTGAGCGCGCCCTGCCATTTTTCAAAATTTTGAAAAAGGCAGGTCCAATGAAATGGACTCCGGAAGCGGAGGCTGCGCTGCAGGACTTGAAGAGATACCTGTCCTCCACTCCAACGCTTGTCGCACCTAAGCCGCAAGAGAAGTTGCTGCTGTATATAGCAGCAACCAATCAAGTGGTTAGTGCTACATTAGTGGCGGAGAGGGAGGCGGATGATGAGCCAGCAACCACTGCAGATCCATCCAGCGACAAGCAGGAAGCTCCGCCGACAAGCTCTGGTCCCGACAAACATGGGTTTGCGCAGGAGCATGATGAGATGCCAAGGAGAATGGTGCAGCGCCCAGTTTACTTTGTCAGTTCCCTTCTGCAGGGGGCTAGATCAAGGTACTCTGGTGTGCAGAAGTTGCTTTTCGGCCTCCTCATGGTCTCAAGAAAGCTGCGCCATTACTTCCAAGCACATGAGATCACAGTCGTCACTCGCTTTCTGCTGAAGAGGATACTGCAAAATCCAGAAGCAACAGGCAGGATTGTCGAGTGGGCGCTGGAACTGTCAAGCTTTGGCCTCAAGTTTGAGAGCACCTCAACTATCCAAAGCAGAGCATTGGCAGAGTTCATAGCAGAGTGGACGCCAACCCCAGATGAAGAAATTCCAGAAATGAGCATCCCCGTCAAAGAGGCAAGCAAAGAGTGGCTGATGTACTTCGATGGAGCCTTCTCGCTGCAAGGCGCCGGTGCAGGTGTGCTGCTTGTCGCACCCACCGGAGAGCACCTCAAGTACGTAGTCCAGATGCATTTTCCCAAAGAGCAAGCAACCAACAATACTGCAGAGTATGAAGGATTGCTTGCCGGTCTCAGAATCGCAGCAGACCTTGGGATTAAGAAGCTCATTGTCAGGGGTGACTCACAGCTTGTCGTCCGACAAGTGAACAAAAACTACCAGAGTCCGTTGATGGAAGCGTATGTCGATGAAGTGAGGAAGCTAGAGGAGCACTTTGACGGCCTACAAATGGAGCATATCCCAAGAGCTCAGAATGATATTGCTGATGGCCTGTCAAAGTGCGCCGCACTAAAGTTACTTGTGGAACCAGGGATCTTTGTGCTTAAGTTGACTCAACCATCCGTAACACCATCAACTGGACAAAGCAAAAAGAGGAAGTTGGTTTCTGGTGACTACTTTCCAGCAGAGCTCCCCGAAGCCGCCGCCAAGAAAGTGCCCAAGATCAACACTAAGGATGCTGAGGGGCAGTCTGCTCCGGCAAGCCTAATGGTTTGTTCCATTGAAGCAGACGCTCCCGACAAGTTTTGCTCCGGCAAGCTTGCCGGGGAACATCAAGCTCCGGCAGGGCCGCAAGTCCCTGCCGCAGAAGCAGATGTTCTCGCAGCAGCAGATGCGCCTTTAGTCCTTGTTGTCGAGCCACAGGCTCCAGCATGGGCACAGCAGATTGTCCATTTCCTTCAGACAGGAGAACTTCCCGAAGAGCAAGAAGAAGCGGAAAGAGTAGCCCGGCAGTCAAGTATGTACCAGTTTGTCAATAGCATACTGTACAGAAGAAGACTCAACAGTGTGAAATTGAAGTGTATTCGCCGGGAAGATGGACAAAAGCTATTGGCGGAGATACATGGAGGCATATGTGGCCACCACATCGGCGCAAGAGCACTTGCCGGCAAAGCTTTCCAGCAAGGTTTCTTTTGGCCGACAACCCTCCAGGATGCAACTGCACAAGTAACCAAGTGTGAAGCGTGCCAGTTCCACTCCAAACAGATACACCAGCCATCTCAAGCTCTCCAGACGATCCCTTTATCCTGGCCATTTTTGGTCTGGGGGCTCGATATCCTCGGCCCCTTCCCCCGAGCTGTCGGGGGCTTTGAGTACTTGTACGTCGCAATCGACAAGTTCACAAAGTGGCCGGAAATGCAGCCAGTGAGGAAGGTGACAGCACAGTCAGCAGTCAAGTTCTTCAGGTCAATTGTTTGCCGTTTCGGGATCCCTAACAGGATCATCACCGACAACGGTACGCAATTCACGAGCCGCACCTTCATGCAGTACGTCCAAGACCTTGGCGCCAAGGTCTGCTTCGCTTCTGTTGCTCATCCGAGAAGCAACGGTCAAGTAGAGAGGGCAAATGCTGAAGTGCTGCACGGACTCAAGACCAGAACCTTCGACAGGCTGCACAGGTGCGCAAGGAACTGGATCGAGGAGCTACCGGTGGTTCTTTGGTCGATCAGAACGACGCCAAATCGAGCCACTGGCCAGACACCTTTCGCTCTAGTCTATGGAGCAGAGGCAGTTCTCCCCATGGAACTCGTATACGGATCACCTCGAGTGCTCGCTTATGATGAGCTTGAGCAAGAACAGCTGCGGCAAGACGACGCGCTGCTCCTTGAGGAAGATCGTCTTCAGGCTGCTGTACGAGCTGCTCGATACCAGCAAGCTTTGCGCCGCTATCATAGCCGCAAAGTTAAAGCCAGAAGCTTCAAGGAAGGCGACCTTGTTCTTCGGCGCGTTCAATCCGCCAAGAATTCCAACAAGTTGACGCCGAAGTGGGAAGGCCCTTATCGGGTGAGACGAGTCACAAGGCCTGGCGCTGTCCGCCTTGAGACCGAAGATGGCATTCTAGTGAGCAGCTCCTGGAACATAGAACATCTTCGTAAGTTTTTCCCATAAGGCACGGTTGCCGGAACCCGTTTCGGCAACCACCTTTTGTACAAGTCTTGCCGCTGTTGCATGTAATACTTTGTACAAAGCCGGGCGCAGATCCCGTGCATTAGTAAAAACCCATGTGCTCTGCACAGCTTGTCCATTTCATGCATTAGTACCTTTCTTGCATGTGATTATCTAACATTTTGTGCAGCACTTACATCCGGTAAGCAGTAACGAGCCGAAGAGCTCCATTATTATTATTTTCTCTTCTTTCTTTTTCTTTTAAAGGAAAAGAAGGTCCTCTCGCACACAAGTTTGCCGGGAATGGAAGAAGAAGATTGTGGTATGGGCCAGGCGTCGTTCAAACAAGGACCTGCCTTACCGGGAAGCAAATAACAGAAAAGCTAAGTTGCCAAAGTTTGAGCAATCACTTTTT
The DNA here is from genome assembly GCF_018294505.1 of Triticum aestivum. Lineage (NCBI taxonomy): Eukaryota > Viridiplantae > Streptophyta > Magnoliopsida > Poales > Poaceae > Triticum > Triticum aestivum. Next base: position 75,561,788 of record NC_057809.1, read on the forward strand.
TTTTATTTTTGAGTTATCTTCCTCGAACGACCCTGCTTTGTATGGAAAACCTGTGCGCGGAGGAACCAACTCGTGGCTAGTTGCGCCCTTACTTTGTTTCGAGTCCGCTCAACAGCTTAAGCGTGCTGCATCTAGTCACGACAAGGTTTCTTGTCGGAAGCAGCGCCGCCAGCAGGCTGCTGAAGTTCCGCACTCAGCGCTCGCGGCTCGGGCGCCTGCGCCGACAAGTTCCCTAGAAGCGTAGGGTGAAAACATACAAAGGGAGGAATCTAATAGAGGAAATAACATTGCAATTGATAGACAGAAATAAAGTTATATTACAAAGATAACTTGTCGCAGCTCTAATAGACTGTTTTCATGACATGACTAGCAGCGATAAGGGAAAAGAAGAAATGGGCGGCCTAATCTACGTGCCCGCCCTCGACTCACTTGATCTCGCTCACCTTGTCCACAATGGGTGCGACAAGGGCCTTGAGTGCGTCCAGATCGGCGTCAGGCGGCAAAAATCGGAGGACGTTGGTGAAGCTGAGGCCTGGATTGCGGAAGGCTACCTTCATTAGCACCTTCTGGAGAACCCCGGCGCAGATTTTGCACGACTCGTCGGCCAGCTGCTTTGGGATCCTCTCTCGGAGCCGCTGGAGTGTCGTCGCCACACCCTTGAAGAATAGACTGAGCTTGGCGCTGGGTTGAAGGCTCTCGTCGGAAGGATACCCAAAGTCCTCCATCCCCAGCTGCGCCAGCTCCTCGTTGATGACGGCGGCAGTGTTCACCAGACCCTCGGTCCAGTGCTCCACTGTGTCTCTGAAGGAGTTCTGGGTGACTGCAATGCTCTCCAGTAGCGCCGCGTCAGCCTTGACCTTCTCCGCCAAGGTCTTCTCTCGCTCCTTGGCGGCCTCCAGCGTCTGCGTCAGCGTGGCCAGCTTTAGCTCCAGGTCTGCTTTGGAATCCTTGGCGGCGCTGAGCTCCTTGCCCCTCTCAGCGAGAAGGCCTTGCAGTTCAGCATGGGCAGCGGCATCCTTCTCGCGCTCACGCTTGAGAGCGGCAATCTCCTCGCCGCTCTTCCCAATATCGGCCTCCAGCGGCGCCACCTTCTCCTCTAGCTCCTTATTGGCGGCCTCTGCAGTTGCCGCAGCATCCTTTGCCTCCAAGTGCTCGCTCGCGCTCGGCGAGCTCTTCCTCATAGCTGTTGAGGTGGGCCTTCCGCTGCACTAGCTTGCCTTCCCGCGCGGACTGCCTCTCGGCAGCAAGCCTTTGTTCCTCTTCAGCCTCGGCCTTCTCGAGAAGAAAGGCCGTGCGCTCCTCGTCTACTCGCTCCCGCTCATGTGCCAGGGATCGAAGAGCTTCTTGATTTTGTCCCCGGAGCTCCTCCGCGCGCTTCTCCATGTCAACTCCCGCCTTCGTGACAAGCGCTTCCCGGGAAGCTAGCTTGGCTTGCCGGGTGCGGTAGAGTGACAACAGCTTCCGCAGCAGCTGCTCCTCCTCAGGCTCGCCGCTGCTGCTGCCGGGCGCGTCAACCAATGACAGCCCAACAGAGGCGAGCACCTCCCCGTAAAAAGTCTCCCCCTCGACTGGCGCCCTTGTGACGCCCCCGATTCAATCATACACTAATCATGCACGCAAATGTGTACGATCAAAATCAGGGACTCACGGGAAGATATCACAACACAACTCTAAAACATAAATAAGTCATACAAGCATCATAATACAAGCCAGGGGCCTCGAGGGCTCGAATACAAGTGCTCGATCTCAGACGAGTTAGCGGAAGCAACAATATCTGAGTACAGACATAAGTTAAACAAGTTTGCCTTAAGAAGGCTAGCACAAACTGGGGTACAGATCGAAAGAGGCGCAGGCCTCCTGCCTGGGATCCTCCTAACTACTCCTGGTCATCGTCAGCGGGCTGCACGTAGTAGTAGGCACCTCCGTTGTAGTAGGAGTCGTCGTCGACGGTGGCGTCTGGCTCCAGGGCTCTAGCATCTGGTTGCGACAACCAGGTAGAAGGGAAAGCGGGAAAAGAGGGAGAAAAGCAACCGTGAGTACTCATCCAAAGTACTCGCAAGCAAGGAGCTACACTACATATGCATGGGTATATGTGTAAGGAGGCCATATCAGTGGACTGAACTGCAGAATGCCAGAATAAGAGGGGGATAGCTAGTCCTCTCAAAGACGACGCTTCTAGCAGCCTCCGTCTTGCAGCATGTATAAGAGAGTAGATTGAAGTCCTCCAAGTAGCATCTCCAGTAGCATCGCATAGCATAATCCTACCCGGCGATCCTCTCCTCGTCGCCCTGTGGAAAAGCGATCACCGGGATGTCTGTGGAACTTGGAAGGGTGTGTTTTATTAGGTATCCGGTTCTAGTTGTCATAAGGTCAAGGTACAACTCCAAGTCGTCCTGTTACCGAAGATCACGGCTATTCGAATAGATTAACTTCCCTGCAGGGGTGCACCAACTTACCCAACACGCTTGATCCCATTTGGCCGGACACACTTTCCCGGGTCATGCCCGGCCGCGGAAGATAAACACATCGCAGCCCCACCTAGGCTCAACAGAGAGGCCAGCACGCCGGTCTAAACCTCAGCGCACAGGGGTCTGGGCCCATCGCCCATAGCACACCTGCACGTTGCGTACACGGCCGAAAGCAGAACTAGCCCCCTTAATACAAGAGCAGGCTTACATTCCAATCCGGCGTGCGCCACTCAGTCGCTGGCGTCACGAAGTGCTTCGGCTGATACCACGACGTCGAGTGCCCATATCTTTCCCACGTAGTTGGTTAGTGCGTATAGGCTCGTAGCCAACTCAGATCAAATACCAAGATCTCGTTAAGCGTGTTAATTATCCGCGAACGCCGAATTGGGCCAGGCCCACCTCTCTCCTAGGCGGTCTCAACCTACCCTGTCGCTCCGCCACAAAGATCCACTCGCGGGTGCTCCACCAGCCGACCCGACTTTAGTCTCCACATGTATCATGTATAAAGTATATAGTATATACCCGTGATCACCTCCCGAGTGATCACGGCCCGATAGTATAGCACGGCTGACGGACAAGAATGTAGGGCCAATGATGATAAACTAGCATCCTATACTAAGTATTTAGGATTGCGGGTAACGTATCAATGACTGTAGCAACAATGACAGGCTATGCAACAGAATAGGAGTAACCAAACAGTAACATGATACACTACTCTAATGCAAGCAGTATAGAGAGAATAGGCGATATCTGGTGATCAAAGGGAGGGCTTGCCTGGTTGCTCTGGCAAGAAGGAGGGTTTGTCAACTCCGTAGTCGAACTGGGCAGCAGCAGCGTCGGTCTCATAGTCTACCGGAGAGAAGAGGGGGAAGAAACAGTGAATACAATGCAAACAGATGCATAACGATGCATGACAAAGCAATGTGTGATGCTAGGCATGCCCTAACGCGGTAGTAGGTGGTACCGGCAAAGGGGGGAAACATCCGGAAAAGTATCCCCGGTGTTTCGTGTTTTCGGACAGAGGAACCGGAGGGGGAAAGTTGCGAGTTCGATAGGTTAGGAGTGTGTGGCGGACGAACGGACTGCGAATCCGGATTCGTCTCGTCGTTCTGAGCAACTTTCATGTAGAAAGTATTTTCATCCGAGTTACGGATTAAAAGATATGATTTTCTAAAGATTTAAATCATTTTCTGATTTTAATTAGTTATTTAATTCTAACATTATCCAGAATAGTGTCTGCTGATGTCAGCATGATGCAATGCTGAGCTCGGCGGTCAACAGTGCGGCTGACTGGGTCAAAACTGACCTGTGGGTCCAGTGGGACCCACCTGTCATTGAGACAGAGGTGAAATAGGATTTGTTTTAAACTAATTAGGGTTAGTTAAGTGCGGGCCCATTATTCAGTGCCTAATAGGCTCAGATTAATTAGATTAACTAATTTAATTAGCTAAAAAAAGGGGGGGCCATTGGTCAGCTGCTGGGACCAGCCCAGTCAGCAAGTTGACCATTGTCAACAGGTCAAAGGGGGCCCGGGGCCCACCAGTCAGTGGCCCAGGCGGTGCCACGTGGACGCCACGTCGGACACCGGCCGGAGACGCGCCGGAGCTGAGTCCGGCGAGCCAAACGCGGCGGCGCGGCTTGGGAGGGACGTGGGTTTCGCGCCCAGGGGGTCTTCTAGGCTGTGGCCGGGCGCGTTCGACGCGGCTCGGGGTCGCGCGTCGAGCGGTGGTGGCCAGAGGGGTTGGAACGGACGGAGGCGAGTGCTACGAGCTCGCCGGCGGCGAGGTGCTCTGGGAGAGCGACAACAACGATGATATGGGGCGGTTTTGGGCAAACTGGAGAGCGGGGCAAGGCCTACGCGGCGTGGGGAATGCAGCGGGGTTGAGCCCGTGACCAAAAGGTCACCGGAGCCTTGCCGGTGGTGAGCTCCGCGGTGAAGCGTTCGGGCGCTCGTCGGGGACGGCGTTAGGAGGCACGAGGGGGTGTACTGGAGGGTGCTACGGTGTCGCGGTGGTGCAGTGAGCACGGTTACGCGGTCGGACGAGAGCCGCGCGTGCGGTGACCGCGACGGCGAGCTTGACGGCGGAGCCGTAGCCCGGCAATGGTGGTGCGTCGCGCACGACTAGCTATGGCATGGAAATTAAGTAAGGACGGGGAGAAGAAGGGGGTGGAGCTCAGAGAGTGGCACACGAAAGGCCTGCGGTGAACGGGAGCGCAGAGACAAGGCGGAATCCGACGCGGTGGAGCTCGGTGTTCGTAGGTTGAAGACGACCTCGTCCACGACGCTGTGACGGTGTGGAGCTCGAATCAACGGTAGGGGACGACGAGGCGGGCAACGAGGGAGCCCGATGACGCTTGGGCGCGGTGCGGGGAGGACGGTGGCCACGGCTACGTGACGGCCACGGCCATGGGAGCGAGCGTGCTCGGGATCGGGCGAGAGGAGAGGGGAGAGGTGGATCTGGGGGAGGGGAGGCGCAGGCACCGAGAGAGAGAGAGCGGGGTGAGTGGGAGGCGGGATCGAGGGGGCGGGGGTGTGGCAATCTTATCCCCTCCTCGACGCTGGCGAGGGGGTCCGACGGAAGCACGCCCCTGTTCCGACCCTGGTCGGGGGAACAGAAAACGGGGAGAGCGACCGGGGGAACGGGCCGGGTCGGCCGGATGGCTAGGTGGGCCGGCCTGGCTGCGAGCTGGGCCGTCTGGTCCAGGGGGGGGCTTTTTTTCTGTTTCTGTTTTGTATTTTCTTTTATTTATTTATTTTTCCTTTTCTGTTTTATTTAATTTAGGGCATTTAGGTATTTTATAAAATTGCGTCTTCTACACCATAATTACCTGTGCCATTTTTGGCACTGCCCGAACATTTTTGTTTTAACTTTTGAAACTTTTATTGTTGACATTAATTTGAATTTGAACCTTGAAAGGGTTTCAAATCATCACGAGTTTAACAACAGTAACCGTGGTGATGTGGCATCATTAGCGTGGGATTACTGTAGCTTAATTATCCGGGTGTCACAATTCTCCTCCACTACAAGAAATCTCGTCCCGAGATTTAGGAGCGGTTATAAGGGGGAAGGGATCTGGTTACGAAATTCTAACGATTCTTCCCGGTCATAGTTGCTCTTCTCGAAGAGGTCATTCCATTACATTCATGTCTTCAGTCCTCTGCTTCAGGTCATCATGATGAAGTCGTCGTCCTTCCTTCAGGATCTTCACCGTACTTACGAAAGGGTAAGAAGGGAAAATTCTATATGGATTCTAACAAGATCAAGCATCAGACGGTCAACTCAGGGAAGAAGCACAAGTATCTTTCGATTTGAAACTTAATAAGATATCGAGAGCAAAGTAAGAGGGTACCACGAGAAGTTTCAAACAGATAGGCAATCGTTCGATGCCTAATCAGAAGGTGAAAGGGTTTTAGGGCAACGAGAATAGGTATTGCGCCTCATACCAGAATAGATTACTAGATAGGTGGTCTGTGAATTACATACAAAGTCAAGCGCGAGGAACAACCTTGGGAACAGGTGGTGCACAGGAGAGTCAGGTTTCGATCCTGTAGAACTATGGGTTATGGGCCCACCATGTGGGATAAAAGTAGGAGGAGTGGTGACATCTTGCATGGTCATGATAGCAAGGTATGTCATAGGGTAGCCTGTCGATTACGTTGGCAACAACGTCGGTACCAAGGGCGAGGGACGAAGAGAACCATTTTCCTACTCGTTGAACGAGGCGGGCCATTAGGCAAAGTTCTCGTCCATCGGTGCCTACCGGAATATCATCAACAATAGTAACAGGGTCTTGCTGACAGAATTGTACACCGAGGTGTTCACATAAGCAAGAGAATATTACTGCTTAGATCATATAGATCACAAGAAAAGTTAAACCAACCAATGGGAAGGAAAATATGATTATCAGATTAAACAGAACAATGGAAAGAAAATGTGTTTTAAACACATATTCCAGGGGTATATCCTTTCCAAGGACAAACAGAACATGATATCCATGCCAGGATACAAAGTAGAAAACCAATTAGGTAAGGGGGAATCTCATGATATTAGCCATACAACGGTGTTGGATAATTGATAAAGAAATTTAGCATGGTGCTTCAAATGTTCTTATTGAAGATCGGAGTACCACAGACATGCTTCGAGATAGCATTGACATGGTCTTCAAGCAAAGGTCGGACTTTGGATACACAAAGGATCCATCAGGATAAACTTTTTAAACAAGGCATTCAATTTCCTCATGGAAAAATGGTTAACCTTGTTAAAAAGGAAACTATAACACTAGGTCCTTCGGCCATGTGTGCTAGGAATGACATCACCTTACCGGGTCATAAAAGATCAATGTTATAATTCTTGGAAATATGTTCCAACCATCATATCTGACCGAGGTTCAGATCCGATTGGTGTCAGGATACCTCAGACTCGGGATGTCCGAGAAGAAAAGGTGCAACACAAATCGATGAAATGACATTACAAGATTCTCGGGAAATGAACTATGGGAGCGAGTTCCTGAAACAGTAGTTCATCAATAAACCAAGGAGGGGATGAGAAGGTGGCTGATGGGCTCAACGACAATTCATCGAGAATTCCAAACGGATGGATTTCCACAATAATGTGAACAAGAAGATGACACTTGTCAATTCAAATGATATAATGTTGTATGCTCTAGGAAAACATACACCATCAATCATTAGTTGAAAGGTGTGCCTGAAATATGACCTTAGGCAGCAAGATCAATGTTAGAGTGATGATTCCATAATTCAACGGTCCAAGAACGAACTGTCGATCATTAAATTCAAAGCAATAGGGTTGCTAGAAGTACAGAACTCAAACAGCATCTATTGGTATGCTGGTTAAAAACAACACGGGGACCAAGGAATAATGGTGATGGTGAGAAGTATCATCATATCGAGAATTTCTAAGAGGTGGAGCAATCCCCACAACATTCTCGACATAAAAGACAGTAATACTTCAAGGCAGAACACAACACTAGCGAGAGAGCAAGTTGTATTCAGAATGTGGACAAGTTCGCGATAAAAGGAAGTCAAGGGTGTTGTCGATGATAATAAAAATCATCGAGGGCAAGGAGGGTATTTCTCATCATGAACACAACTGACATCTAATCAAAGGAATGATGAAGTGAAATGTTATGGGAACCAAGGGTACGACGCCAACTCGAAATCAAGCTTGTTGTTCAAGGCAAAATGATATGACAAGGAAAGTTGATGTAATCTTAGCTCAATGTCGAAAATTGTGCTTCGAGAATAAGGACCAGGTAGCCCAGTTAGAATCATCACGACAATGATATAGTCAAATAGGCTAGGAATGGCGTGATCGGGTACAAACTCGTACTTATAGAAGCTTACTAAAGAGTTGTTGAACCGTAGTGCGGACTCGGTTCAGTTATTGGTGTCTTTGATTGTTTAAAAACTCAGAGCCCGTGAAAAATTGGAATCAGTGGGAATGTAGCACTTGATGAAGAACTCATAAGAAGTTACGCAGTTCCATGATAATCTCGAGATACCAGGGGGGTAATACTCGATGACAGATCAAAGTCGAGGTTGGACTGGGGTATTGCTCTACAGAAGACAAGTGCTTAAACTTGCACGAGAAATGGTATTTAAAAGAGAACATGGTCGGAACCACGATTGCAAAAGGCCAGATCCCAGATATAAGATGAACTTATACCAAAGGGATAATTAATTTAAGAGAAGCTTTAATGATAAGATCTACATCGTGTCCATGGGCATGAACACAAAGTTCAAGGTCGACTCCCACTTCTCCAATGCATACCCTTTCATTCACTTCTCGCTTTCGATGAAGTTGTAGTGTTGAAATATTATCTGGCAAAACACCAGAAGAGTATGACCTGTGAAAACTCTCGGGTGCATACGGTTAGGGAAGGCATAGGTTCAACCCATAGGGGCATCTTAGGAACATATACCACAAATTTCAAGAGTAAATAACACAAGCCTGAAAGCAGAGTATGGTTGGCCAAGTGGAGGATACAACTTAACAAAGGCATTAGGCATCAGGGGAAGAACTCACAAAGTGATCAAATGTGAAGGACATTGTCGGATAACAATCCAACAAAGGACTTGATGGTCCACAAAGGATCTGATGTGAGTATCGATACTCAACCAGAAGAGGAAGGAATGCAAATGCAACAGGTTATGGAATCATCTGAATAATTCAAAGCTTAAATGCAAAGGAATTATGATTTCCAAAACATAGGATCAGAAGCAGACGCTCTGATCAAGGATGGAGCAATTGAATGTACCAGAGGCACAATTGACGACAGATAGTTTGGTCGAGAACCAGCTCATGTTCAAAATGACGTCTGAGTCGGAAGGATAATCCTAGGACTCGACTGATGATGGTGAACATTCACAACATATTGAATCCTGGACTCAAAAATGATGGTGACAAAGGATGCCAATATGATTACTATACTTATGGGATTAATCATAATGAAAGCAAACAAGAAATTCCAGAGCAATAGGTTGCTGAGGATTTTCGGAAGATCGAATGGTATTTCGAAGGCTTCTGTGTAACACCTGAAAAACCGGGGGATGAGCGAATACTCGATAAGTGCGAGAATTATCCGTAGGGGTATTCGGGTGACAAAGAACAGCAAGGCGGTAAGCTCAAAGGATTATCGAAACATCGACGAGTGTTTCGAGGTATCTGGTAATAACAAGACCAACTGGGGATGAATGTAAGAATAACAACTGCAAGTAGTTATCCATAAGGGTTGACGGTGGAAGGGGAATTGCAAATGCGATGAACATAAGTTCTCGGGTTAACAGCGGAGAGTATCTTCAGGGTCTTCACGTGCCACAGACGATCATCATTAATAAGGGGCTCTCCGGGTGAAAGTGATAACGAGATCCTAATGCTAGATTTAGCAAAAAGCATTTAACCCGAATAGAAGAGAGATCAGAGTCCCAGAGTATAGGTCGAGGAATAAAAGATCCTACTACCACCCAATTGCGACGTGGGCCCGTAAGCCGCACAACCATGTTAGTAAAAGTTTTGCAATGACTAGACTCAACTTCGACCAAGGAGTGTGGAAGGGGGATTCCTACAGGCAGTTGGCTCTGATACCAACTTGTGACGCCCCCGATTCAATCGTACACTAATCATGCATGCAAATGTGTACGATCAAAATCAGGGACTCATGGGAAGATATCACAACACAACTCTAAAACATAAATAAGTCATACAAGCATCATAATACAAGCCAGGGGCCTCGAGGGCTCGAACACAAGTGCTCGATCACAGACGAGTTAGCGGAAGCGACAATATCTGAGTACAGACATAAGTTAAACAAGTTTGCCTTAAGAAGGCTAGCACAAACTGGGGTACAGATCGAAAGAGGCGCATGCCTCCTGCCTGGGATCCTCCTAACTACTCATGGTCATCGTCAGCGGGCTGCACGTAGTAGTAGGCACCTCCGGTGTAGTAGGAGTCGTCATCGACGGTGGCGTCTGGCTCCAGGGCTCCAGCATCTGGTTGCAACAACCAGGTAGAAGGGAAAGCGGGAAAAGAGGGAGAAAAGCAACCGTGAGTACTCATCCAAAGTACTCGCAAGCAAGGAGCTACACTACATATGCATGGGTATATGTGTAAGGAGGCCATATCAGTGGACTGAACTGCAGAATGCCAGAATAAGAGGGGGATAGCTAGTCCTTTCGAAGACTACGCTTCTGGCAGCCTCCGTCTTGCAGCATGTATAAGAGAGTAGATTGAAGTCCTCCAAGTAGCATCTCCAATTAGCATCTCCAGTAGCATCGCATAGCATAATCCTACCCGGCGATCCTCTCCTCGTCGCCCTGTGGAAAAGCGATCACCGGGATGTTTGTGGAACTTGGAAGGGTGTGTTTTATTAGGTATCCGGTTCTAGTTGTCATAAGGTCAAGGTACAACTCCAGGTTGTCCTATTACCGAAGATCACGGCTATTCAAATAGATTAACTTCCCTGCAGGGGTGCACCAACTTACCCAACACGCTTGATCCCATTTGGCCGGACACACTTTCCCGGGTCATGCCCGGCCACGGAAGATCAACACGTCGCAGCCCCACCAAGGCTCAACAGAGAGGCCAGCACGCCGGTCTAAACCTAAGCGCACAGGGGTCTGGGCCCATCGCCCATAGCACACCTGCACGTTGCGTACGCGGCCGAAAGCAGAACTAGCCCCCTTAATACAAGAGCAGGCTTACGTTCCAATCCGGCGCGCGCCACTCAGTCGCTGGCGTCATGAAGTGCTTCGGCTGATACCACGACGCCGAGTGCCCATATCTTTCCCACGTAGTTGGTTAGTGCGTATAGGCTCGTAGCCAACTCAGATCAAATACCAAGATCTCGTTAAGCGTGTTAAGTATCCGCGAATGCCGAACAGGGCCAGGCCCACCTCTCTCCTAGGCGGTCTCAACCTGCCCTGTCGCTCCGCCACAAAGATCCACTCGCGGGTGCTCCACCAGCCGACCCGACTTTAGTCTCCACATGTATCATGTATAAAGTATATAGTATATACCCGTGATCACCTCCCGAGTGATCATGGCCCGATAGTATAGCACGGCTCACGGACAAGAATGTAGGGCCAATGATGATAAACTAGCATCCTATACTAAGTATTTAGGATTGCGGGTAAGGTATCAATGACTGTAGCAACAATGACAGGCTATGCAACAGAATAGGAGTAACCGAATAGTAACATGCTACACTACTCTAATGCAAGTAGTATAGAGAGAATAGGCGATATCTGATGATCAAAGGGGGGGCTTGCCTGGTTGCTCTGGCAAGAAGGAGGGGTCGTCAACTCCGTAGTCGAACTGGGCAGAAGCAGCGTCGGTCTCGTAGTCTACCGGAGAGAAGAGGGGGAAGAAACAATGAATACAATGCAAACAGATGCATAACGATGCATGACAAAGCAATGCATGATGCTAGGCGTGCCCTAACGCGGTAGTAGGTGGTACCGGCAAAGGGGGGAAACATCCGGGAAAGTATCCCCGGTGTTTCGTGTTTTTGGACAGAGGAACCGGAGGGGGAAAGTTGCGAGTTCGATAGGTTAGGAGTGTGTGGCGGACGAACGGACTGCGTATCCGGATTCGTCTCGTCGTTCTGAGCAACTGTCATGTAGAAAGTATTTTCATCCGAGTTACGGATTAAAAGATATGATTTTCTAAAGATTTAAATCATTTTCTGATTTTAATTAGTTATTTAATTCTAACATTATCCAGAATAGTGTTTGCTGATCTCAGCATGATGCAATGCTGAGCTCATCGGTCAACAGTGCGGCTGACTGGGTCAAAACTGACCTGTGGGTCCAGTGGGACCCACCTGTCATTGAGACAGAGGTGAAATAGGATTTGTTTTAAACTAATTAGGGTTAGTTAAGTGTGGGCCCATTATTCAGTGCCTAATATGCTCAGATTAATTAGATTAACTAATTTAATTAGCTAAAAAAAGGGGGGGCCACTGGTCAGCTGCTGGGACCAACCCAGTCAGCAAGTTGACCACCGTCAACAGGTTAAAGGGGGCCCGGGGCCCACCAGTCAGTGGCCCAGGCGGTGCCACGTGGACGCCACGTCGGACACCGGCCGGAGACGCGCCGGAGCTGAGTCCGTCGAGCCAAACGCGGCGGCGCGGCTTGGGAGGGACGCGGGTTTCGCGCCCAGGGGGTCGTCTAGGCTGTGGCCGGGCGCGTTCGACGCGGCTCGACATCGCGCATCGAGCGGTGGTGGCCAGAGGGGTTGGAACGGACGGAGGCGAGCACTACGAGCTCGCCGGCGGCGAGGTGCTCCGGGAGAGCGACAACAACGATGATATGGGGCGGTTTTGGGCAAACCGGAGAGCGGGGCGAGGCCTACGCGGCGTGGGGAATGCAGCGGGGTTGAGCCCGTGACCAAAAGGTCACCGGAGCCTTGCCGGCGGCGAGCTCTATGGTGAAGCGTTCGGGCGCTCGTCGGGGACGGCGTTAGGAGGCACGAGGGGGTGTACTAGAGGGTGCTACGGTGTCGCGGTGGTGCAGTGAGCACGGTTACGAGGTCGGACGAGAGCCGCGCGTGCGGTGACCGCGACGGCGAGCTTGATGGCGGAGCCGTAGCCCGGCAATGGTGGTGCGTCGCACATGACTAGCTATGGCATGGAAATTAAGTAAGTACGGGGAGAAGAAGGGGGTGGAGCTCACAGAGTGGCACACGAAAGGCCCGCGGTGAACGGGAGCGCAGAGACGAGGCGGAATCCGACGCGGTGGAGCTCGGTGTTTGTAGGTTGAAGACGACCTCGTCCATGACGCTGCGACGGTGTGGAGCTCAAATCAACGGTAGGGGACGACGAGGCGGGCGACGAGGGAGCCCGATGACGCGTGGGCGCGGTGCGGGGAGGACGGTGGCCACGGCTACGTGACGGCCACGGCCATGGGAGCGAGCGCGCTCGGGATCGGGCGAGAGGAGAGGGGAGAGGTGGATCTGGGGGAGGGGAGGCGCAGGCACCGTGAGAGAGAGCGGGGTGAGTGGGAGGCGGGATCGAGGGGGCGGGGGTGTGGCAATCTTATCCCCTCCTCGGCGCCGGCGAGGGGGTCCGGCGGAAGCACGCCCCTGTTCCGACCCTGGTCGGGGGAACAGAAAAGGGGGAGAGCGACCGGGGGAACGGGCCGGGTCGGCCGGATGGCCAGGTGGGCCGGCCTGGCTGCGAGCTGGGCCGTCTGGTCTAGGAGGGGCTTTTTTTCTGTTTCTGTTTTGTATTTTCTTTTATTTATTTATTTTTCCTTTTCTGTTTTATTTAATTTAGGGCATTTGTGTATTTTATAAAATTGCGTCTTCTACACCATAATTACCTGTGCCATTTTTGGCACTGCTCGAACATTTTTGTTTTAACTTTTGAAAACTTTTATTGTTGACATTAATTTGAATTTGAACCTTGAAAGGGTTTCGAATCATCACGAGTTTAACAACAGTAACTGTGGTGACGTGGCATCATTAGCGTGGGATTACTGTAGCTTAATTATCTGGGCGTCACAGCCCTGGAGCTCGACGCCCAGGGTAGCTTGATGAAGATGTTGTCACCGGCCTGCAAGTAGGCGCCGGGCTGGGGCTCCTCGGAGCCCGGCTCCGCAGAAGCGGCAGAGGGTTCAGCGGTCAGTGCAGCGCCCGGCGCTCCTGCGGCCTCAGGGTCGTCAGTGCGATCGCCCGATCCCTCGCTGGCTTCCGCAGCAGCAGCCCCGGCGGCCTCCTCGCCGGCGGTCTCATCAGCACCGGCACCTTCCTCGTCGGCGCCCTCTATCTCCATTGGCTCAGCCGAAGATGGGTCTGAAGAACGAAGAAGGGAGGAAAATCAATCAAAAATTCAAGGAAAGAAGAACAGAAGAAGCAGAACCCAAGGGAAAGTTTTTGGACAAGTGGATTACCTGCGCCAAGATCTTCAGTTGCGGCCTCGGTCGCCGCAGGATCAGCAGTGCCGTCCCTTGCCGGAGAGTCCCCCCTTGCCAGAGAGCGCTCCCTTGCCGGGGACTCCTCCCTTGGCGGCGCAGTCGAAGCAGGTGGCACTTCGGGACTGGCCTCCGGGCGCTCCTGATGAGGCCGCTCTTTTCCTGCACAAGTCAACAAGCAAGATATCAACAAAGGAAAAAGCACTCAAGCGCGCCCGACAGCAGAAGGCTAAACTATGAACTTACGCTGGGGGCTGCGCTAGGGGCTACTCCGAGGGCTGATTGCCGGGTCCGTCAAGGTGGTCTCGGACCCACCTCCTGCCGACGCGATGGGGTCATCCTCGATGACGATCACCGCGGCCTTGGCCCTCTTCGCCGCTCTCTGGGCCAATGTTCTGAAAAGAAAAGAGTCCAGATTGGAGCAAGTCAGCTACAAGATATAAACAGCAAGATTGAAGGACTATAAGGGCGCCAAAGAAACTCACTCTTCTTCCTCCTCATCGGAGCTGAGCGCGGAAAGATCAAAATCCGGCCCTCCTCCGGTGCGGCGAGGTGGAGGAGTAGGATCCCTTGCTCGCTTGGCGGGGGCGACGGCGGTGGCCCGGGAAGATCCCGCTCCAGTTGCCGCTGTTGCGTGAGGCGCTCCCGCGGCAACATTACTTGTCGCGGTAGAGCGCGTCGCGCGGCTCGGTGGCTGTGGAACCGGCTGCCGCCCTGCTGCGTCCCCGGCCCTGCGAAGGCGCCTCCTTGGCGGGGCCGGGGGCTCCGCCTGCGGCAAGCTCTCTGAAGGCTCAGCCTCCTCCTCGCCGGCCTCGCTCGACTCGGCTTCGGAACCAGCAGGCTCCTCCTCGCCCATGAACTCCGCACGTTCGACAAGGTTTTCCGCCTCTGCGGCCTCTGCCTCCTCCACGGTAAACCCAAACACACCCGCAGCAGCTGCGGCCGCAGCCTCTTCCGCCCTGGTAGCGATAAGCTGCAGCTCCTTGTCGGTGGTGTCACGAGTGAGGCTCTTCTGCTCATCAGCGCGGACCGGCAACTCCTCCAAGGTGTTGAAGAACGCTCGCACAACGTCGTTCGCAGGCTCTTGCCAAGTGGGGACGATGCCGTGTGAATCGCACAATGGCATCATGGCGCGGATCCGATCAAGCGAAGAGTTATTGCACAAAGGAACTACGCCCCTCGGCAGTGTGAATGGGTGCTGGGGGTCGCGTTTGAATAATTCCAAGAGCATTGCATCCAACTCCAAGACAGTGAAGTTGTAGTTGAGGCCCGGCCGCAGCCTCATGATGTCCGCCGAATTCTTAAATTCTCATGATGCGGCGGCGGAGGAAATCGGCCCCGACAGCACCTACGGTGAGCCCAGCAAGCCTGAGGCAAAGAATCCTAGTGATGGCGATCTTCAGCCTCTCGTCTTCCGGGGCCACGTTGCTCCAGTCATTGCCGTGCACTATTGGAGTTTGGCGCACGGCGGTGAAGGGCTGCGGATCTTCCTCGACGATCCAACACCACTCCGCTCTCCACTCCTCCCACTTGCTGCGGAGCTCACCCTCCAAGTACGCATCTTTCTTGCCGACTCTCGAGACCCAGGCAATCCCTCTGGCAAGCGGCTCTCCTCTCTCTACCCGAGGTATGAAGAAGTGGCGGAAAAGGGCTACACTAGGGTGGACTCCGACAAAGTTTTCGCACAAGTGTGCGAAAACTGCCATGGTCAAGACAGCATTGGGGGTGAAGTCAAGGAGGCGGAAGCCATATGTGTTCATAATGTCACAAAAGAACTCCGAAAAGGGCGGGCAGAGCCCGCAGTAGAAGAATAGCGGGAAGAACGGGTACCCATTTGGAGCCGACTCCGAGGCAGCGGCCGGGAGTACCCTCGTGCGCGGATGCGCACGCGTCTCCGTCGCCCAAAAGAGGTAGAAGTACTCCCTCAACTCCTGCACGCCGATCTGGGGGGTGAAGATCGCCCGCTCCTTCCGCAGCGCCGCGAGCCGCTGCGCCTCGGCCGACTTCACGCCTTTTCCCTTCTCGGCTTTCGGGGCCATGGCGGAGGTGGTGGAGAAGGTCGACGACGTGGTGATGCTGGTGGCAATGGGGGGGCGGAACGCTGCTCTCTCGGCTTCGAGAAGAAGGGGGGAGCGGCGGAGTTTGTGAAGAAGAAGTAGCAGCAACCAGCGAGGGGGAACGAACTGCCCCTGTTTCCTCTGCTTATAAAGAGGGACGGGGCGGACGTTTCGGCCTTCCGCTTAAACAACCACCCACGATCTCTCCCACGATGCCGCATTCAACGCGTGCCGTTATGGGAGAACGCGGTGGATACGGAACAAGATTTGGCGTGGCCCAGCCCGCGTGTGCCCGTGCCCTGTATTGGGCCTGGCCCAACAGCGCTCGGCACCGTGTCTGGCCTAGGCCCGGGGGCTCCTGTCGGTGTACTAGATTAGGGGTACCCTAGTACCCCGAACTTGTGCACGGGCAGTTGCAGCACCCCGCGGCAAAGGCTTGCCGGGTGATCGCCAAGATCCCCCAAGGTTCCCTTGGAGCCATCCAAGAACAAAGTATTTAAGCTGAGGATACAAGACCCCGGCAAGAGGAGCTTGCCGGGAAGGCCAACCAAAGCGCTCCAAGGAACTTGCCGCGATGCGCCACGCGCTCCGGCAAGGCAACAAGGCCCCGGCAAGAGGAGCTTGCCGGGAAGACCAACCAAGGTACCTCGAGGCCCGGTGAGCGACAAGCTTCCGGACCCGACAAGATAACAACAGCGGCAAGGCGCTTGCCGCGGCAGGCGGCCACTCTGCGTTCACGCTCCAGCGCATCCACCAAACGTGTCGCTCTGGGGGCCTCTCCGGGCATGCATGGCGGGAGGCTGTGCAGCCAGCGGTGCGCAGTGGCATGCGAAGCTGACAAGATCGCCATCATGGTGAGCGGTGGCGCCCCTAACGGTCCTTTTCTGCACTGTTCGGACGACTCAGATGGGCATTTAATGCCCTTGTCCCCTGCCGTCAGAGTTAGGTAGGGTGCACTGTACAAGCAACTGTATCAACTACCTCGCTTTTTACGTTTTTACCCTCCTTTGCGTTGCCACCTGTCGGTGACCCCTTTAGCGTATAAAACGAGGCCTATGCGCAACGTAGGGGGGGTTCGGCTCATAGGTTCGGGGCCTCAGACAGTTTGCTTCGATCCATCCGTAGCCCAGAGAACATCACACTCTCGCTTTGGAGAGCAAGAACACCAGATAATACAAACAGACAAGCAGCAGTAGGAGTGTTATCTCTCCGGAGAGCTCCGAAGCTGGGTAAATTGCTCGTGTGCCTCGCCTCGATCTGCTCTTCGTGCGATCTCCGCCCCCCACCGAACAGAAAGGGGCCCGGTCCACCGGCCCCATAGGTGTTCGAGGATCAGTTTCCCCGACAGGAAGTACAACTCAGGAGCTCAACAGACGCCACGTTTTACCCCTAGACTGGGAGGACATTTTCAGCATACCCATGGAGGAGGTAGCTTGCACAATCATAATGGCCTCAAGAATGGTAATGGGAATGGAGGAAGCAACAGCCAAAACCGTACCAACCCATCAACCCCAGCCAGGAGAGACCTGAACCAAGTCACTTGTTTTAAGTGCCAGAAGACCGGACATTATGCCAATGAATGTCCTGAAGCCCAGAATGGAAATGGCAATGGAAGCTCTGGGAAGAAGCCGAACCCTTTCAACAGGGGACAGGTGAACCACGTTAACGTGGAGGAGGTTGAAGAGCAGCCCGATGCAGTAATCGGTAAGTTTTTGGTTAAGTCATTTACTGCACTTGTTCTTTTGATACTGGTGCATCGCATTCATACATCTCAAGGGGATTTGTGGATAAGTATGAATTACCATCCCAAGCCCTTAGGTCACCCATGTTAGTAACCTCACCTGGAGCAGAGTATATGGCTAGTCTATGGTGTGATCGGTTACCATTGAGGATTGGTAACTACGTATTTCCCTCAGACCTAATAGTATTGGAATCTCAAGGATTGGATATGATATTAGGCATGGATTGGTTATCTAAGTATGAAGGGAATATTGAATGTGCCACTAAGACAATTTTGCTTACAACGCCAGAAGGAAGAAGGATCAAGTATATATCCTGGCATGTGCCTAAAAGGACTCAAGTAAATTCCCTAACAGGAGTTGTGCAGGAGGAAGTACCAGTAGTGAAGGATTTCCCTGATGTATTTCCAGACGAGTTGCCAGGCATGCCACCGGATAGAGATATTGAGTTTTTGATTGAGCTTTTGCCAGGCATAGGGCCAATATCTAAGAGACCATACAGGATGCCCGCAAAGAATTTTGAGGAGATTAAGAAGCAGATTAAGGAGTTACTGGATAAAGGATATATTCACCCAAGTTCTTCGCCTTGGGGATCGCCAGTACTTCTAGTGGAGAAGAAGGATGGATCGTTAAGGATGGTTGTTGATTATCGAGGATTGAATGAAGTAACCATCAAGAACAAGTACCCACTACCGATGATCAATGATCTGTTTGATCGATTGCAAGGAGCTAAGGTATTTTCCAAGATCGGTGTGCGATCAGGGTGTTGGAAATATGCCCTAGAGGCAATAATAAAAGTATTATTATTATATTTCCTTGTTCATGATAATTGTCTTTTATTCATGCTATAACTGTATTATCCGGAAATCGTAATACACATGTGAATACATAGACCACAATATGTCCCTAGTGAGCCTCTAGTTGACTAGCTCGTTGTGATCAAACAGATAGTCATGGTTTCCTGGCTATGGACATTGGATGTCGTTGATAACGGGATCACATCATTAGGAGAATGATGTGATGGACAAGACCCAATCCTAAGACTAGCACAAAAGATCGTGTAGTTCATTTGCTAGAGCTTTGCCAATGTCAAGTATCTCTTCCTTTGACCATGAGATCGTGTAACTCCTGGATACCGTAGGAGTGCTTTGGGTGTATCAAACGTCACAACGTAACTGGATGACTATAAAGGTGCACTACAGGTATCTCCGAAAGTATCTATTGTTTTATGCGGATCGAGACTGGGATTTGTCACTCCGTGTAAACGAAGAGGTATCTCTGGGCCCACTCGGTAGGACATCATCATATGCGCAATGTGACCAAGGAGTTGATCACGGGATGATGTGTTACGGAACGAGTAAAGTGACTTGCCGGTAACGAGATTGAACAAGGTATTGGATACCGACGATCGAATCTCGGGCAAGTAACATACCGATAGACAAAGGGAATTGTATACGGGATCGATTGAGTCCTTGACATCGTGGTTCATCCGATGAGATCATCGTGGAACATGTGGGAGCCAACATGGGTATCCAGATCCCGCTGTTGGTTATTGACTGGAGAACGTCTCGGTCATGTCTGCATGTCTCCCGAACCCGTAGGGTCTACACACTTAAGGTTCGATGACACTAGGGTTATAAAGGAAGCTTGTATGTGGTTACCGAATGTTGTTCGGAGTCCCGGATGAGATCCCGGACGTCACGAGGAGTTCCATAATGGTCCGGAGGTAAAGATTTATATATAGGAAGTCCTGTTTCGGCCATCGGGACAAGTTTCGGGGTCATCGGTATTGTACCGGGACCACCGGAAGGGTCCCGGGGGCCCACCGGGTGGGGCCACCTGCCTCGGGGGGCCACATGGGCTGTAGGGGGTGCGCCTTGGCCTACATGGGCCAAGGGCACCAGCCCCAAGAGGCCCATGCGCCTGGGGAAACCCTAAAGGAAGAGTCCCAGCAGGGGAAGGCACCTCCTAGGTGCCTTGGGGGGGGAGGACTCCTCCCCTGGCCGCCGCCCCCTTGGAGATTGGATCTCCTAGGGGCTAGCGCACCCCCCCCTTGGGATCCCTATATATAGTGGGGTAGGAGGGCCTCCCAAACATACCTTATGCCTTTGGTGCAGCCCCTCCCTCTCTCCCAAGTTCTTCTCCTCTCCCGTGGTGCTTGGCGAAGCCCTGCGGGATTGCCACGCTCCTCCACCACCACCACGCCGTTGTGCTGCTGTTGGATGGAGTCTTCCTCAACCTCTCCCTCTCTCCTTGCTGGATCAAGGCGTGGGAGACGTCACCGGGCTGTACGTGTGTTGAACGCGGAGGTGCCGTCCGTTCGGCACTTGATCATCGGTGATTTGAATCACGACGAGTACGACTCCGTCAACCCCGTTCACTTGAACGCTTCCGCTTAGCGATCTACAAGGGTATGTAGATGCACTCTCTTTCTACTCGTTGCTGGTCTCTCCATAGATAGATCTTGGTGATACGTAGGAAAAATTTTGAATTTCTACTACGTTCCCCAACAGTGGCATCATGAGCTAGGTCTATTGCGTAGATTCTTTGCACGAGTAGAACACAAAGTAGTTGTGGGCGTTGATGTTGTTCAATATGCTTACCGTTACTAGTCCAATCTTGTTTCGACGGTATTGTGGGATGAAGCGGCCCGGACCGACCTTACACGTACTCTTACGTGAGACAGGTTCCACCGATTGACATGCACTTGGTGCATAAGGTGGCTAGCGGGTGCCAGTCTCTCCCACTTTAGTCGGAACGGATTCGATGAAAAGGGTCCTTATGAAGGGTAAATAGCAATTGGCATATCACGTTGTGGTCTTGCGTAGGTAAGAAACGTTCTTGCTAGAAACCCATAGCAGCCACGTAAAACATGCAACAACAATTAGAGGACGTCTAACTTGTTTTTGCAAGGTATGCTATGTGATGTGATATGGCCAAGAAGAATGTGATGAATGATATGTGATGTATGAGATTGATAATGTTCTTGTAATAGGATTCACGACTTGCATGTCGATGAGTATGACAACTGGCAGGAGCCATAGGAGTTGTCTTTATTTATTGTATGACCTGCGTGTCATTGAAGAACGCCATGTAAACTACTTTACTTTATTGCTAAACGTGTTAGTCATAGAAGTAGAAGTAGTCGTTGGCGTGACAACTTCATGAAGACACGATGATGGAGATCATGATGATGGAGATCATGGTGTCGTGCCGGTGACGATGATGATCATGGAGCCCCGAAGATGAAGATCAAAAGGAGCAAAATGATATTGGCCATATCATGTCACTATTTGATTGCATGTGATGTTTATCATGTTTATGCATCTTGTTTGCTTAGGACGATGGTAGTAAATAAGATGATCCCTTACAAAATTTCAAGAAGTGTTCTCCCCTAAATGTGCACCGTTGCTACAGTTCGTCGCTTCTAAGCACCACGTGATGATCGGGTGTGATGGATTCTTACGTTCACATACAACGGGTGTAAGACAGTTTTACACAGCGAAAACACTTAGGGTTAACTTGACGAGCCTAGCATGTGCAGACATGGCCTCGGAACACGAAGACCGAAAGGTCGAGCATGAGTCGTATAGTAGATACGATCAACATGAAGATGTTCACCGATGATGACTAGTCCGTCTCACGTGATGATCGGACACGGCCTAGTTGACTCGGATCATGTGATCACTTAGATGACCAGAGGGATGTCTATCTAAGTGGGAGTTCATAAGATGAACTTAATTATCCTAAACATAGTCAAAAGACCTTTTGCAAATTATGTCGTAGCTCGCGCTTTAGTTCTACTGTTTTAGATATGTTCCTAGAGAAAATATAGTTTGAAAGTTGAAAGTAGCAATTATGCGGACAGTAGAAAGCTTATGTCCTTAATGCACTGCTCAGTGTGCTGAACCCCAAACGTCGTTTGTGGATGTTTCGAACATCGAACATACACGTTTTGATAACTACGTGATAGTTCAGTTAAATGGTTTAAGTAGAGGCACCAAAGACATTTTCGAAACGTCGCGGAACATATGAGATGTTTTGAGGGCTGAAATTGGGATTTCAGGCTCGTGCCCACGTCAAGAGGTATGAGACCTTCGGCGATTTTCTTAGCCTGCAAACTAAGGGAGAAAAGCTCAATCGTTGAGCTTGTGCTCAGATTGTCTGAGTGCAACAATCACTTGAATCAAGTGGGAGTTAATCTTCCAGATGAGATAGTGATGTTTCCCCAAAGTCATTGCCACCAAGCTGCTAGAGCTTCGTGATGAACTATAACATATCAGGAATAGATATGATGATCCTTGAGGAATTCGCGATGTTTGACACCGCGAAAGTAGAAATCAAGAAGGAGCATCAATTGTTGATGGTTGGTGAAACCACTAGTTTCAAGAAGGGCAAGTGCAAGAAGGGATACTTCATGAAACGGCAAATCAGCTGCTGCACTAGTGAAGAAACCCGAGATTGAACCCAAACCCGAGACTAAGTGCTTCTGTGATAAGGGGAATAGCCGCTGGAGCAGAATTACCCTAGATACTTGGTAGATAAGAAGGCTGGCAAGGTCGATAGAAGTATATTGGATATACATTATGTTAATGTGTACTTTACTAGTACTCCTAGTAGCACCAGGGTATTAGATACCGGTTCGGTTGCTAAGTGTTAGTAACTCGAAATAAAAGCTACGGAATAAACGGAGACTAGCTAAAGGTGAGCTGACGATATATGTTGGAAGTGTTTCCAAGGTTGATATGATCAAGCATCGCACGCTCCCTCTACCACCGAGATTGGTGTTTGCGTTGAGCATAGACATGATTGGATTATGTCTATCGCAATACGGTTATTCATTTAAGGAGAATAATGGTTACTCTATTTTTGAATAATACCTTCAATGGTCTTGCACCTAAAGGAATGGTTTATTGAATCTCGGTCGTAGTGATACACATTTTCATGCCAAAAGATATAAGATAGTAATGATAGTACCACTTACTTGTGGCACTGCCATGTAAGTCATAATGGTATAAAACGCATGAAGAAGCTCCATGTTGATGGATCTTTGGACTCACTCGTTTTTGAAAAGTTTGAGACATGCGAACCATGTCTATTGGTGTATATGCATGAAGAAACTCCATGCAAATGGATCGTTCGGACTCACATGATTTTGAATCACTTGAGATATGCAAATCATACCACATGGGCAAGATGACTGAAAAGCCTCATTTTCAGTAAGATGGAACAAGATAGCAACTTGTTGGAAGTAACACATTTTGATGTGTGCAGTCGAATGAGTGCTGAGGCATGCAGTGAATATCATTATGTTCTTACTTCACAGATGATTCGAGTAAATGTTGAGTATATTTACTTGATGAAACACAAGTCTGAATTATTGAATGGTTCAAGTAATTTCAGAGTGAAGTAGCAGATCATT
Organism: Triticum aestivum; assembly: GCF_018294505.1. Classification (NCBI taxonomy): domain Eukaryota; kingdom Viridiplantae; phylum Streptophyta; class Magnoliopsida; order Poales; family Poaceae; genus Triticum; species Triticum aestivum. The sequence goes on from NC_057809.1 coordinate 75,584,905, forward strand.
GTGACAAGAGGATAAAATGTCTATGATATGATCATAGAGATGAATATCTGAGTTACGAGTTTTGGCACACAATTAAGACATTGTGGAAATTGTTTCGCAATTAATACCGCCTGGAACACCATAATGTGATGGTGTGTCCGAACATCATAGTTGCACCCTATTGGATATGGTGCGTACCATGATGTCTCTTATTGAATTACCACTATCATTCATGGGTTAGGCATTAGAGACAACCACATTCACTTTAAATAGGGCACCACGTAATTCCGATGAGATGACACCGTATGGTTTAGAGAAACCTAAGTTGTCGTTTCTTAAAAGTTTGGGGCTGCAACGCTTATATGAAAAGTTTCAGGTTGATAAGCTCGAACCCAAAGCGGATAAAATGCATCTTCATAGGAAACCCAAAACAGTTGGGTATACCTCCTAATTCAGATCCGAAAGCAATATGGATTGTTTCTAGAATCGGGTCCTTTCTCGAGGAAAAGTTTCTCTCGAAAGAATTGAGTGGGAGGATGGTGGAAACTTGATGAGGTTATTGAACCGTCTCTTCAACTAGTGTGTGGCAGGGCACAGGAAGTTGTTCCTGTGGCACCTACACCAATTGAAGTGGAAGCTTATGATAGTGATCATGAAGCTTCGGATCAAGTCACTACCGAACCTCGTAGGACGACAAGGACACGTACTACTTCGGAGTGGTAAGGTGATCCTGTCTTGAAGGTCATGTTGCTAGACAACAATGAACCTACGAGCTATGGAGAAGCGACGGTGGGCCCGAATTCCGACAAATGGTTAGAAGACATGAAATCCGAGATAGTATCCATATATCAGAACAAAGCATGGACTTTGATGGACTTGCCCGATGATCGGCAATCCATTGAGATAAATGGATCTTTTAAGAAGAAGACGGACTTGGATGGTAATGTCACCATCTATGAAGCTCGACTTGTGGCGAAGTGTTTTCCGACAAGTTCAAGGAGTTGACTACGATGAGATTTTCTCACTCGTAGCGATGCTTAAAGTCCGTCGGAATCATGTTAGCATTAGCTGCATTTATGAAATCTGGCAGATGGATGTCAAGACAAGTTTCCTTACCAGTTTTCGTAAGGAAAGGTTGTATGCAATACAATTAGAAAAGTTTTGTCGATCCTAAGGATGCTAAAAGGTATGCTAGCTCCAGCGATCTTTCTAAGGACTGGAGTAAGCATCTCGGAGTTGGAATGTACGCTTTGATGAGATGATCAAAGATTTTGGATTTATACAAAGTTTATGAGAAACTTGTAATTCCAAAGAAGTGAGTGGGAGCACTATAGAATTTCTGATGAGTATATGTTATTGACATATTGATGATCAGAGATGATGTAGAATTTCTAGAAAGCATATAGGGTTATTTGAAAGGTGTTTTCAATAGAAAACCTGGATTAAGCTACTTGAACATTGAGCATCAAGATCTATAAGGATAGATCAAAATGCTTAATAATACTTTCAAATGAGCACATACCTTGACATGATCTTGAAGGTGTTCAAGATAGATCAGTCAAAGAAGAAGTTCTTGCCTGAGTTGTAAGGTACGAAGTTAAGACTTAAAGCTCGACCTTGGCAGAATAGAGAGAAAGGACGAAGGTCGTCCCCTATGCTTCAGACATAGGCTCTACAGTATGCTATGCTGTGTACCGCACAGAAAGTGTGCCTTGCCATGAGTCAGTCAAGGGGTACGAGAGTGATCCATGAATGGATCATAGGACAGCGGTCAAAGTTATCCTTAGTAACTAGTGGACTAAGGAATTTTCTCGATTATGGAGGTGGTAAAAGAGTTCGTCATAAAGGTTACGACGATGCAAGCTTAACATCTATCCGGATAGCTCTAAATAGAGATACCGGGTACATATAATGGAGCAATAATTTAGAATAGCTCCAAGTAGAACAGTTGTTTGGAATAGCTCCAAATAGAGCGTGGTAGCTGCATCTAGGAGATGACATAGAGATTTGTAAAGCACACACGGATCTGAAAGGTTCAGACCCGTTGACTAAAACCTCTCTCACAAGCAACATGATCAAACATAAAACTCATTGAGTGTTAATCACATAGTGATGTGAACTAGACTACTGACTCTAGTAAACTCTTGGGTATTAGTCACATGGCGATGTGACCTGTGAGTGTTAATCACATGGCGATGTGAACTAGATTATTGACTCTAGTGCAAGTGGGAGACTGTTGGAAATATGCCCTAGAGGCAATAATAAAAGTATTATTATTATATTTCCTTGTTCATGATAATTGTCTTTTATTCATGCTATAACTGTATTATCCGGAAATCGTAATACACGTGTGAATACATAGACCACAATATGTCCCTAGTGAGCCTCTAGTTGACTAGCTCGTTGTGATCAAACAGATAGTCATGGTTTCCTGGCTATGGACATTGGATGTCGTTGATAACGGGATCACATCATTAGGAGAATGATGTGATGGACAAGACCCAATCCTAAGACTAGCACAAAAGATCGTGTAGTTCATTTGCTAGAGCTTTGCCAATGTCAAGTATCTCTTCCTTTGACCATGAGATCGTGTAACTCCTGGATACCGTAGGAGTACTTTGGGTGTATCAAACGTCACAACGTAACTGGGTGACTATAAAGGTGCACTACAGGTATCTCCGAAAGTATCTATTGTTTTATGCGGATCGAGACTGGGATTTGTCACTCCGTGTAAACGGAGAGGTATCTCTGGGCCCACTCGGTAGGACATCATCATATGCGCAATGTGACCAAGGAGTTGATCACGGGATGATGTGTTACGGAACGAGTAAAGTGACTTGCCGGTAACGAGATTGAACAAGGTATTGGATACCGACGATCGAATCTCGGGCAAGTAACATACCGATAGACAAAGGGAATTGTATACGGGATCGATTGAGTCCTTGACATCGTGGTTCATCCGATGAGATCATCGTGGAACATGTGGGAGCCAACATGGGTATCCAGATCCCGCTGTTGGTTATTGACTGGAGAACGTCTCGGTCATGTCTGCATGTCTCCCGAACCCGTAGGGTCTACACACTTAAGGTTCGATGACGCTAGGGTTATAAAGGAAGCTTGTATGTGGTTACCGAATGTTGTTCGGAGTCCCGGATGAGATCCCGGACGTCACGAGGAGTTCCGGAATGGTCCGGAGGTAAAGATTTATATATAGGAAGTCCTGTTTCGGCCATCGGGACAAGTTTCGGGGTCATCGGTATTGTACCAGGACCACCGGAAGGGTCCCGGGGGCCCACCGGGTGGGGCCACCTGCCCCGGGGGGCCACATGGGCTGTAGGGGGTGCGCCTTGGCCTACATGGGCCAAGGGCACCAGCCCCAAGAGGCCCATGCGCCTAGGGAAACCCTAAAGGAAGAGTCCCAGCAGGGGAAGGCACCTCCTAGGTGGCTTGGGGGGGGGGGAGGACTCCTCCCCTGGCCGCCGCCCCCTTGGAGATTGGATCTCCTAGGGGCTAGCGCACCCCCCCCCCCTTGGGATCCCTATATATAGTGGGGTAGGAGGGCCTCCCAAACATACCTTATGCCTTTGGTGCAGCCCCTCCCTCTCTCCCAAGTTCTTCTCCTCTCCCGTGGTGCTTGGCGAAGCCCTGCGGGATTGCCACGCTCCTCCACCACCACCACGCCGTTGTGCTGCTGTTGGATGGAGTCTTCCTCAACCTCTCCCTCTCTCCTTGCTGGATCAAGGCGTGGGAGACGTCACCGGGTTGTACGTGTGTTGAACGCGGAGGTGCCGTCCGTTCGGCACTTGATCATCGGTGATTTGAATCACGACAAGTACGACTCCATCAACCCCGTTCACTTGAACGCTTCCTCTTAGCGATCTACAAGGGTATGTAGATGCACTCTCTTTCTACTCGTTGCTGGTCTCTCCATAGATAGATCTTGGTGATACGTAGGAAAAATTTTGAATTTCTGCTACGTTCCCCAACACAGGGTACCATCAGTTGAAGATTCGAGAACAGGATATACCTAAGATAGCTTTTACCACCAGGTATGTGTTGTACAAGTATACCGTTATGTCATTTGGTCTGACTAATGCACCTGCATATTTTATGAACATGATGAACAAAGTGTTTATGGAGTTTTTGGATAAGTCCGTCGTAGTGTTCATTGATGATATCCTGGTTTACTCAAAGAATGAAGAGGAGCATAAGGAGCATTTGCGTTTGGTGCTTGGTAAACTCAGAGAACATCAGTTATATGCCAACTTTAGCAAATTTGAATTTAGGTTGAAGGAAGTTGGATCTCTCGGACACGTTATATCCAAAGAAGGTATAGCAGTGGATCTCACCAAGGTTGACACTATGACAAATTGGGAAGCCCCAACAACAGTTGGAGAGATCCGGAGTTTTCTTGGACTTGCAGGATACTACCAGAGATTCATTGAAAATTTCTCGAAGATTGCGAAGCCTATGACAGAGTTGTTCAAGAAGGATACCAAGTTCATATGGACCGAGGAATGTGAGGACAGTTTACAGGAGTTGAAGAAACGTCTGGTTACATCACCAGTGTTGATTTTGGCAGACCAGACCAAGGATTATGAGGTGTATTGCGACGCTTCACGCCGAGGACTTGGAGCAGTGCTTATGCAGGAAGGAAGAGTTGTTTCATATGCCTCACGACAGCTTAAGCCTCATGAGTTGAATTATGCTACGCATGATTTCGAGTTAGCAGCCGTAGTGCATGCGTTGAAGACTTGGAGACATTTTCTCATTGGAAATCATTGCGAGGTGTACACGGATCACAAGAGTCTGAAGTACATTTTCATGAAGAAAGAGTTAAATCTTAGGTAGAGGAGATGGTTGGAGCTCATCAAGGATTATGATATGAGATTGCATTATCACCCCGGAAAGGCTAACGAAGTAGCCGATGCGTTGAGTCGTTAAAGCCATGTTAACACCTTAATGATGGGAGATGTACCAAGAGAGTTAGCTGAGAATCTTCGTGAGCTATGTTTGGAGATAGTTCCGAGAGGCTATGTAGCAACATTGGAGATTCAGTCTACTTTGATGGATAAAATAGGAGAAGCTCAAAGGACTGACAAGGAGATTGCTTCTATTAAGGAGAAAATGAGCAAAGGAAAAGCTAAAGGATTTCGTGAGGATGAGCACAATACGCTGTGGTTTGAAGATCGTGTTTATGTGCCCAATGACCCGGAGATCAGGAAGTTAATTCTGCAGGAAGCCCATGATTCACCATATTTGATTGACACAGGAAATACCAAGATGTATTTGGATTTGAAGGATATTTTCTGATGGACCGGAATGAAGAAGGATATTGGGGAGTATGTAGCAGTTTGTGATGTATGTCAGAGAGTAAAGGCAGAGCATCAGAAGCCAGCCGGATTACTACAACCATTGCCGATACCCGAATGGAAGTGGGATAAGTTAGGCATGGATTTCATTACAGGATTGCCCAGAACTCGTTCAGGCTATGACTCGATTTGGGTTGTAGTCGATCGCTTGACAAAGGTAGCTCATTTCATTCCAGTGAAGACTACCTATACTAGTGCCAAGTTGGCAAAGATATACATGACCAGGATCATATGTCTGCATGGAGTTCCAAGGAGTATTGTATCAGATAGAGGAACCCAGTTTACCTCAAAATCTGGAATCAGTTGCAGGAAACCTTGGGTACCAGGCTAGAGTTCAGTACAGCTTTCCATCCGTAGACAGATGGACAGACCGAGAGAGTCAATCAGATTTTGGAGGATATGCTGAGAGCTTGTGTGCTAGATTATGGATATAGTTGAGACGATAATTTGCCGTATGTAGAGTTCTCTTACAACAACACCTATCAATCCAGTTTCAAGATGGACCCTTTCGAAGCCTTGTACGGAAGGAGGCGCAGGACCCCATTGTCATGGGATGAAGTTGGAGACCGCCAGTTGTTTGGACCGGATCTGATTAAAGAGTCTGAATAGAAAGTGAAATTGATTCGCGATAGGCTCAAGGTAGCCCAGTCCAGGAAGAAGAGTGAGGCAGATTCTAAACGCAAGGAGACAGTTTACGAAGTAGGAGACAGAGTTTATCTTCGAGTATCTCCACTTCGAGGAGTTAAGCGCTTTGGAGTTAGAGGAAAGTTAGCACCACGTTTTGTAGTACCATACAAGGTTTTGGAGTGTATGGGAGAAGTAGCCTACAAGTTGGAATTGCCTGAAGGATTGTCAGGAGTTCACGACGTGTTCCACGTTTCCCAGTTGAAGAAGTGCCATGCGGAGATGGCTGATATACCACTGAGAGATACAGTACCGCTGGAAGCGATTCAGTTGGACAGTGATTTTACCTATGAGGAGAAACCAGTTAAGATTTTTGAGTATGCCAGCCGAGTCACCCGCAGCAAGGTTATTAAGTCTTGCCAACTTCAATGGAGCCACCACACGGAGGATGAAGCCACCTGGGAACGAGAGGAAGAATTGCTCAAAGACCACCCTCACCTATTTTCTAGCCAACCCGAATCTCGAGGGCGAGATTCATCTTAAGGGGGGTAGGTTTGTAACATCCCAAATTTTCAATTTGGAATGTTATACAATAGATCATCATTGCATATCATATTTTATTGCATTTTGGTTGATCCAGAAATTTCACGCAACTCAAGGACCCTCGGAGAGAGTTGGCGATTTTGTTATTTTCATATTTGAGTTTTCTTCAAATTTTGTAAATAGGATCATTTGATTTTATTTATTTTATCTTCAATTATTTCTATCATAAAAATATGAGAGAGGGAATAAAATGACTTTCCCAAAATAAAGAAATATTGAGGATTTAATTATAAAATCAAATAATATTTTATTTTGGTTTTATTTGCTATTTTATTTGAATTTAGGAAAAATGCGCGTTTTCCAAAATTGCATTTAGGCCCCAAATAAATGTTCATCCTATGCACCTTAATTTTAGAAGCGGGGAAAATTTATTTCGGGATTTTTGGACTCCGTTTAGTATTCCTTTTGTTTTTTTCTGAGCGTAATTATTTAAAAAACGCGAACCGACCTACAGGCCGTATCCGGCTCGGACTCCTCCGGGGAGGAGGCTTTATATCGCGAGCGCCCGGGCCGCCTCTAGCCCAAGCCACCGCGCTCCGCAAACCCTAGCCGCCGCCGCCGCCGCCGCCCGCGCCGCCGCCGGAGCTCGCCAACGACGAGGTCGAAACCGCCGCCGCCCGCTGGTTTTTTTAGAAAACCGTTGGTTTTCACCGGTGTTTTGTCGGTTTTTTTAGATTCGTTTTTTGATAGATCGGTTTTTTTCTCGGTTTAGTTAATTAGCGAGCGTTCGCTCGTTCGTTCGTTCTAACGAACGCGTTCATCATTTAGATCCAGATGACAAACGTTCGTTCGTTAATCTGTTCGTTGTTTTCTTTTTCTCGGATTAAATCCGCGATTGTTCTGATCGCGATTTCTGATCCGATTTTCGTTTTAGTATAACTTTTCGCTCGTTTATCGGAATCAGGTGATTCAAGCACCTAGAGTTTCGTCTCAAAACCCTCTTTCCGTTTAACCAACTCAAACAAGTTTTTGCTTCTGTAAAATTTGACCTAGATCCAAAATAGTAAATGAAGCTTGTTTCTTTTGCCGTTTGTCTTTCATCGCTTCGTTCGATTTGATTCTTTTTGCCAACCGAAGTTCTTAAGTTGAACTTTCTAGTTAGATCTCTTATTTGAGTTTTACCTATGCATTAGTAGAGTACTTATTGTATGCTTGTTTGTTTGCGATAGAGTACCCGGAGTGCGCCGCTTGTTACTTCGAATCACTAGGTTTCGCGGATCGTCAGCAAGGCAAGTAACACTTTGATCATACTTCCTATTACCCAGTTTTTATTGCATTAGATCAACCCTCACACATTGCATGATTAGGATCTAATTAAATTGTGGGTTTGGGAAGTAGATGAGGTAGCACCTAATACATGTTTTATATTCAAACCATTGGGAGTTACTTCTACGTTTGCTTCTTATGCCATTCTATGCTAGTAGACGTGGATTGGATGAGTGAATCCATGACAGATGTGAGTTTGTTAAATTAATGGTTTATTTAAGGTGGCAACTTAAATACACATCTGGGTGGATTGAGGCACCTGGGTATTCCAGCGATTGCATGTTTTTCTTTTGGACCGCCACCCAGGCTCAAAGGGATCATGGGATTATTCATACTAGAAACTTCCGTGTGCAGCCACAAGCTACTATGGGCTCTAGCATAGTTGACTAAGTTGTGTGAACTCTTACAGTGGTAGACTAGCTGATGTAGGGGTTGTAGATTGGTACGGTCTACCCGTTCGTAAGGTGCAAGCGCTTCTGAAAGACTATGTCTCGGTCATCCGTTTCCCAAACATCATGTAGTGCGAGAATCCCAACGGAGGAGATCGAGTCTTGTGGGGAAAAGTGCGCAAACCTCTGTAGAGTGTATAAACTAATCATGGTTAGCCGTGTCCCCGGTTATGGACATCTTGAGTATCTAGTACTTGGATTATCATGTGAATCTCATCATGTTACTCTAATTAATTTTGTTGGGTTTTAATGATGTTACTTAATTGGGATTGAGAATGCTGTCAACCATTCTCAATGTTTAACAACTGCCATGATAGTTAATTAAAATGTATTCCTTTACAGTAGGGAAAAATTGGCTTTACGAAAAACTGTAACCATAGAGCTTTCCACCATCCAAATATGCATGTAGTATAGTTTTATCCTTTCATTGCTCTCTATGTGTTACATTTCCAGCATATTTCATGTGCTGACCCGTTTCGGGATTCCACGTTCATGTTGCAGACTTTTCAGACGACGAGTAAGGTGTTTTTAGGTCGTGGTTCTATACTCAGTGATGCCATTGGAGTTGATGGACTCACTTATCTTCCAAGGCTTCCGCTGTTATCGTTATTAGATGGCCTTAAGCCATATTTATTGTATAAGTTCTCTTTTGAGACACTCGATGTAATAAGTGTGTGATTGCTACTCTGTTATAAATCCTTCAAGTATTGTGTGGTGTCAGCATTACTGATCCAGGGATGACACCGGAGCACAGAGATTGGACCGTTTGAGGATTGGTCGCTACATTTTGTTTCGAGCTATTTTTTTGACAGATCTAGATCACCATGACATCTTCAAGCGCCCCCAAGGACAAATATTTTTAGAAGGTCATCAACCCCTACCTCGTGGAGGTGCTGCAACACCTTAAAACCATTGAGATGCGTGATGGGGTGGTGCACATCCGCAATGTTGAGGGACCAAGGAGGACCGGAAGCGTGGAGACAAGACTCGAAGCAATGTAGCAACAAGTTTTCAAGTGCCAGGGGATGGTGGAACGCGGACTCAATGCCAACCACATGATGATCGCGGAGTTCACCAACAACCACAAGCTAGATGCCAAGAACATTGGGGAGATCATCTTCAAGCTTCACGAGAAAATCGAGCACCTCCAAGCCCAGATCTATGACTTGCAAAACTAGAACTATGAGTATGAATATAGATTCAAGAGGATGAGTTTGTCTGTAGATTTGAGGATGTCGAAGACTCGATGATCCTTCTATGATGGTGAGCCTATGTGTCGGTGTCAAAACCGGCGGATCTCGGGTAGGGGGTCCCGAACTGTGCGTCTAGGCGGATGGTAACAGGAGACAAGGGACACGATGTTTTTACCCAGGTTCGGGCCCTCTCGATGGAGGTAAAACCCTATGTCCTGCTTGATTAATATTGATGATATGGGTAGTACAAGAGTAGATCTACCACGAGATCAGAGAGGCTAAACCCTAGAAGCTAGCCTATGGTATGATTGTATGTTCGTCCTATGGAATAAAACCCTCCGGTTTATATAGACACCGGAGAGGGCTAGGGTTACACAGAGTCGGTTACAATGGTAGGAGATCTAAATATCCATATCGCCAAGCTTGCCTTCCACGCCAAGGAATGTCCCTTCCGGACACGGGACGAAGTCTTCAATCTTGTATCTTCATAGTCCAGGAGTCCGGCCAAAGGTATAGTCCGGCTATCCGGACACCCCCTAATCCAGGACTCCCTCAGTAGCCCCTGAACCAGGCTTCAATGATGACGAGTCCGGCGCGCAGATTGTCTTTGGCATTGCAAGGAGGGTTCCTCCTCCAAGTACTTCATAGAAGATTTTGAACACAAAGGTAGTGTCCGGCTCTGCTAAATAAGTTTCCACATATTGCCATAGAGAGAGTAATATTTATACAAATCTAATCTACTGACGTATTCCGTAGCATGACATCACACCACGGCCAAGTCTTTATTCAAATCGTTTTACTGTTCCACCTCAGCGCGTTTACACTACAAGAAATATGTCAACTTATGACCACCACTATTGGTCACCGAAAGGTCACAAATTTCCATTTATGACCTTTTTGTGACCAAAAACATAAGGTCAAAAGCTGGGCGTCGTAAACTGACTATAGCGACCTTTCTTCTGGAATGGTCGCAAACGTTTATGACCAAAATACATCTACTGTGGCGTTTTGGTCACTAGCAACCTCCCTAGGCCACATAGGCATCCAGCGTGGCAATCTGACGTGGCACAAGATTCAGCCCGGTCCAATTCGATGTTTATATGGGCCGAGCCCATTAATTCAGCCCATTTATATTTTTTTCTGTGAATTTTTTGTCAGCTTCATGGACCAAGCCCAACATTGCAGCCTTTTTATTTTTGGCCCATGGCCTTTTAGTCTCAACAGTTTCATTTTTTTCTTTTTTTATAAATTGGGTTCACTAGTCAGGTGGGTCCCCATTGTCAGGTTCTAGTACTGGGTCCTAGCCATCAGGGCAATATTCTTCATTTTTTTATTTCACGCAAATAAATACCTGGTATTTAAATTGGCACACAGAAAACACACGAAATACTTCAAATATTATCAACCATCAAAGTGCTACATCATATAACACACATACAAATGTGATCAGCATCAAGTTTACAATCAGATAACAAGTTCCACAAGTGTACAATCACATGAGCCAGGTTCTGCTACATCATACACACATACAAATAGGAGCAGCATAAAGGGCTTCATTAATGCAAAACTTGACACTTGACAACAATGTTAAAACTATGCTTCCTCCGACTTCTTTGTCCTGATGCTCACGAAGAAACATGAAAGCCCAGCATCTGCATGTTACAGAACAAAATGTTTAAGAACAAAATAGAAGTAAATCTAACAGCATATTTAACAATAAATAACAGAATAATGAAGTTAACGAGACATTTTAAAATCAACTTGACAGTTGACAGCAATTTTTGCATTGGACACATCCAAAACTAAAATTATACGTAAATGCCTAAATTCCAATGCCCAATGCCTCAGTTTAGTAAACACTAAGCACGGTACATAGTAAATATTGGACACAACCAAAACTGAAATCATTTACTCTATCAAGCAACAATGATGCAACACACAAGAAAAGAGAGATGCACAACGGAGCAGCATCATATATCACACAATATGGACACTGCCAGCTCACCGAAGAACTTGTGGTCGCCACCGTGCACAGCCACCATAACGCCGGTCACCTCGTTGATCTTGTCCTAGAAGTTCTCTAACTCCAGGTTGTTCCACTGCAGCTCGGTATTTTCTCAACCGTATGTGTACATGCATCATGTCATACATAAAATATTCTAGTCAATATTCTCAGCTAACTTTGATGTAATGAAAATAATTACTTAAGGACTTGGGGTAAAAATTGATATTAGACATGAAAATTAGCAGCGCTCATTTCAACCATGTTCAGACTAACTTGAGGTAAATTAGCAGTAATGATATTAGTTACAAGCTAGGTGTGTAACTGCTGTCAACACCACCACCACCAGAGACACACAAGATAAGCATCAACACCACCATGATTTTGATATCAGCCACTCCATATCACCAGAGCATCACAGGGGCACATATGTAAAGCAAGTACACGTGGGCAGCTACTGACAGACCCTAGAACCACATGAATTTATCACCAAAGAGCTCCAGTAGGAGTTGATGCTTGGTTACAGCATCTAGCAGCAACTAGTACAGCCCCACGTCCAACCCAAATCATGGCCAAGGCCATGCAGGAGCTACATCAGAGAAGAAGGAATGGGGAGGAGCTCACTAGAGGGACATTGTAGCCGTAGCAGAGGCTCAGCCACACCACGGCTGTGGTGTGACCATCACCACATCTAGGAGAGGGTCTGGAAGCCGCCAAAGCACCACCGCGGTGACCAGGGCAAGCGTCGGGCACAGTGGCGCCACCCCAGGGACATCACCGCATGGACATCACCGGCCTCGCCCTGTTTCAAGAAATGTTCAGAACAACTTTGTCAGACTCGATCAATTCTGAAGAAACCAACTTCGTCGTCAGACACATACATACATACAGGAAGCAAAAGAAGAAGAAACAGAGCTCTACATAATGTTTATAACAAATGAGCAAGACACGGGAAGCAAGACACAGAAGAATTTTAGCTTTACATAATGTTTACAAGAACAGGACACCAATACAAGATTTAACTTATCCTCAACACTGTTAACAAGGTACTGAAAGTAGCTATGTGCATCAGCCACACCAAGTCTTATCATGAATTGGTTGCTTTTACAAACTGTAATATATTTCTGGACAACAAACTAAATAGATGGCTGCCCCCAAACCGTACATCCAAACGAAGCAAACAAGTACTCTATGGAAACCTTAGAACATGCTTTATTCAGCTAATTTACAGATCAGTTGTGTACTGTCTACGAAAATAAACATTTTGGTACCCCAAAGTTGCAGATCGTGTATGATTGCCTAGTTTAAGAGCAGAATTCCAATGGACACAATGCACATGAGTAGGCACGTAAAATACATTTTTTAGGAAGTTTATGAATGAGAATATTAGCCTAGTAGTAGCAGCAGCTGTGGAACTACCGCGCTAAGATATTACTCCAGATGGTTGGATGAGGTTCTGGTTTGACAACATCTCTGAAATCAAAGGTGAACAAAACCGTAGGTGTAAGCTGCCCATGGATGAGGTTCTGGTTTGACAACATCTAGCACCAAATCAGTAGCTAGATGACCACCAACAACACAAACCAGCTCGAACAAATCAACAGTCAGTCAGTCAGTTAGGTGTAAGCTGCCCATGTGTACAGAAACAAGAACATATGGATCAATATGCATTAGCAGCAACAGAAATTGACCCTAGCTAATCCGGTTGTAGCTCATCCATGGCAGGGAACCACATCACATGTCAGTCAAGGGAAATATTAGAACAGATGAGTAGTACAAGCTATCAATGATTTTCCACTTTAGAACAGGGCACATGCATCAATTTTTATAGTCAGGAACAAAGAAGACAATGATTTTCCACTTTAGTACAGTTATGGTTATCTCAAAGAATTTGTGCCTCATAAACATGCATGGAATTTCTATCTCAAAGAAGTATACATATTTATCTTGTTTAATTAGGTCAGCAGCACAAAACAACCATGCAGAAATGTCAGGGCAACAGAGCAGCAAGGTATCATGCATACCAACATAGTTAGACTGCAGATATGTTAGACCAAAAGATGTGAGCGACGGTAGACTACACCAACACTAACTAGGTAACAGAATTACTTAAGACTGTAGCTCAGGAATTCGTTATCCACGCTAATATAAAATTCGCTCAAATGGAGCCTTGGAAACACCCTTTCCCAAGTAGTGAGATCCATATATCGGCCCTCAGTTCCAAAGCTTCATAAAGACCTACAGAAGAGGGATGATTCAGACAAGATTAGTTCAACAAAAATAATACAATAACATTCAGTAAATAATGATATAAACAAGAGTTTGTGCGTTCACTAGTCAGGAACTCAGGAACCAAACCAAATTTTAAGGTTGAAAAGGAGAGAGCGACGATAATAACAAAATGCATGACAAGCAGGCAGCGTCCGACAGTTCCTCGAAGCTGCAGATTTAGCAGACTAGAAAACACAAGAAATGTATGGTTGGTTTGCCTAATCAAACTAGTAGAATCCACTGTTGACATATGAAGCACGGAGCGGAGGCGTACGAGGCTAAACATAATGATAGAGCTACGGAACTTGCTATTACAACAAGATAATACACAGGTGCCTGGATGTATCCAAAGAATCGTGCAGGTCTTTAAAGTCTGCACATTCTAGTAAGAGAAGTGACAAAATTGATGGGAAAAGTGTATACTTTCAGGCCAAACTGATTGTTTCTATTTCACTCACTGAATCGTAACTTCGCCTGAAATCATAACTTGCATATTCCCAGATACCAAGCATTCGAGCCTACCCCGGATTTGCATGCTCAACTGCCTAGAATATAGATGATGGGAAAATGTGGCAAGCAATCAATCCTATTTCTACATTGAGATCCCAGACCGAATGCTGGGGTCACCGATTGATAGGCAAGAGAACGAATCATATGCAGAAGAAAACTTGAGCGACTGAAACCATACGCTGTTGGCATTTGCCGTTCTTCGATACAGCATGCTCCCATGGAATTCCCAGACTGGTCGAGGGGCAGCTGTAATCCGCATCCTACCAACCTACCGGCCCACCCACCCAAAACACCTCGAATCTAGCGTGTCAGAAACCTACGGGCCCGGCGACGGCCGAATCACCAGATCGAAAACAAGCCATTGCTGCGTACGCCCGCCCTACCAGATCTAATCGAACCGGACCACAACGTACAGATCGGGGAGATGGACGGGGGATGGGCGCGTGCGGGTACCTCGACGGTGGGTTTGCCGCGGCTGTCGAAGATCTGGCGGGACTTCACGGACTGGATCGTCCCTGCCATGGCCGGGCCGAAGCTTGGAGAAGAAGCCATGGTAGCTACCACCTGAGTAGTACAAGCATCCTCATCGTCGGTGAGGATCCATCTTTGCCTTCATGGGTGCCTGTAGAGAGAGAGAGAGATTCAGATAGAGAAATCATGAGAAATAGAGAGTAGGGGAAGAGAGAGAGGCGGCCAGATCCGGCGAACGAAGCGGGCGACGCGAGCTTGGGCTGGCCGGTCATGGCGGCGCGCTGGCCGGTCGAGGCGGAGGAGGGGGCCGGGGCGAGGGAGGAGGGCCAGCAGGGAGAGCAACAGGGGGCAGAGGTTGTGTGCGCGCGGGCAGCAGAGAGGCTCGCCGGCGGAGGGGATGGGGTAAACTCAAGACCCTCGCGGGAGAGGGTGGAGCAGCTTCGCTTGGGGGTGGGGGTCGAGCTCCGCCGGAGCGAGGTGGCCGACGCGCGTAGGAATGGATATGGAGGCCGGGGGCTCTGATTTGGATTGGATCTGGGAGGGAGAAGGCGGAAGCGGCGATTGGGAGAAGGGGGCTAGGGTTTCGTGGGTGGACGAGGGTGAGAGGGATACGGGGTGATTTGGGAGGGGGTGAGAGCGACGGGGGGGGAGGGGGTGTGGGCTGCCGTTGGATCCGGGCGCATCCGACGGTGCTTAATCCATGATCCGCGTGAGCTGATTTTAGACCAATCAGAACACAGTATCCCCTTTGATGATGTTAAGACTATTTAAATTGGTCGTAATCGATTGAAAACAAGATTTTGAATCATGTCTACTATTTGACCACCTAAGAAATTTAAAAAATATAGAAATAAAAAAACCTTCGCATTACGTCACCAAGTGTGACCTACTCCCTCCGTCTCATAATATAAGAACGTTTTTAACACTAGTGTAGTGTCAAAAACATTCTTATATTATGGGACGGAGGGAGTACTTTTCAGTAAAAATAACAAACATTGAATAATGTTAATATCATTAAAAAAAGTGCATCTTGGAATTCCAAACATTGTTGCCTAAGGGAGTTTTCATTTTCTTTGCATGGAAAATTCATTTCCATTTTCCGAGTGCCCAAAATGAGTTCTTTTTGTGAAGGACCTACCATATATTTGTTGCAAAATTGGACCAAATCATTTTTCGAAAATACTAGGCCATATTTTATTCACAATTGACAAAATGGTTGGGTGTCAAAAGTTTTGATCCACCTCTGGTGAAAAAGATAAATTCCCGCCGATTCAGTAGGAAGTGGGTCAAATTTGAACTGGAGCTGCCTCATAGTTTGCTCTTTACTTTTTCAAAAAATCATTTCTAGGTACATAAGTATCTACTTAATCAGAGAAACACCAAAAAAATTCCAAGGTTCAACCACTAGCTAGGAACGGTCATTCCCGTCGTTTTGACCGCATTTTGATACGGGCATCAAAAATTCAAAAAAAAATCAAAAATTGGGAAACCTTCACATTGTGTCATTATATGTGGCCAAGTTACAAGGAAAAATAACAAACTTGCAATACGGCAATTATTTTAAAAAAGTGTTCTCAGAAATAAGCTATCATGCGTGAAGATTCATGGCTTTCAAGCCAAATGATCAATCTTATGGCCACATTCTTGGCATAGTTTGTTCAAGTGATCTCATATTGTGCAAAAGGGTGCATCTTGGAATGGCAAACAATGTTTCCTAAGGAAGTTTTCATTTTAGTTGGACGAAAAAACCATTTTCCATTTTTCGAGTGCCCGAAAGGAGGGTTTTTTGTGAAGGAACTACCAAATAATTGTTGCAAAATTTTACAAATCATTTTTATAAAATACTAGGCCATATTTAATGCACAATTGACAAAATGGTTGGGAGTAAAAATTTTTGATTCACCTCTCGTGAAAAAGACAAATTTCCGCCGATTCAGTTGGAAGCGGGTCAAATTTGAACTGCAGCTGCCTCATAGTTTGCTATTTATTTTTTCCAAAAATCATTTCTAGTTACATAAGGACCTATTTAATCAGAGAAACACGAAAAAAATTCCAAGATTCAACCACTAGCTAGGAACGGTCATTCCCGCCGTTTTGACCCCATTTTGAAACGGGTATAAAAAATTCAAAAAAAATCAAAAAATTGGGAAACCTTCGCATTGTGTCATCATATGTGGCCAAGTTCCTAGGAAAAATAACAAACTTGTAATACGGCAATTATTTTAAAAAAGTGTTCTCAGAAACGAGCTATCATGTGTGGAGATCAATGGCTTTCAAGCCAAATGATCAATCTTATGGCCACATTCATGGCATAGTTTGTTCAAATGATCTCATATTGTGCACAAGGGTGCATATTGGAATGGCAAACAATGTTGCCTAAGGAAGTTTTCATTTTCGTTGGACGAAAAAACCATTTTCCATTTTTCGAGTGCCCGAAAGGAGGTTTTTTTGTGAAGGAACTACCAAATAATTGTTGCAAAATTGGACCGAATCATTTTTATAAAATACTAGGCCATATTTAATGCAAAATTGACAAAATGGTTGGGTGTAAAAATTTTTGATCCACCTCTCGTGAAAAAGGCAAATTTCCGCCGATTCAGTTGGAAGCAGGTCAAATTTGAACTGCAGCTGCCTCATAGTTTGCTACTTATTTTTTTCAAAAATCATTTCTAGGTACATAAGTATCTATTTAATCAGAGAAACACCAAAAAAATTCCAAGATTCAACCACTAGCTAGGAACGGTCATTCCCGCCGTTTTGACCGCATTTTTGAAACGGATATAAAAAATTCAAAAGAAAATAAAAAAAAGGGAAACCTTCGCATTGTATCATCATATGTGGCCAAGTTCCTAGGAAAAATAACAAACTTGTAATACGACAATTATTTTTAAAAAGTGTTCTCAGAAACGAGCTATCATGTGTGGAGATCAATGGCTTTCAAGCCAAATGATCAATCTTATGGCCACATTCATGGCATAGTTTGTTCAAATGATCTCATATTGTCCACAAGGGTGCATATTGGAATGGCAAACAATGTTGCCTAAGGAAGTTTTCATTTTCGTTGGACGAAAAAACCATTTTCCATTTTTCGAGTGCCCGAAAGGAGGTTTTTTTGTGAAGGAACTACCAAATAATTGTTGCAAAATTCGACCGAATCATTTTTATAAAATACTAGGCCATATTTAATGCACAATTGACAAAAAGGTTGGGTGTAAAATTTTTTTATCCACCTCTCGTGAAAAAGGCAAATTTCCGCCGATTCAGCTTGAAGCGGGTCAAATTTGAACTGTAGCTGCCTCATAGTTTGCTATTTATTTTTTCAAAAATCATTTCTAGGTACATAAGTATCTATTTAATCAGAGAAACACCAAAAAAATTCCAAGATTCAACCACTAGCTAGGAACGGTCATTCCCGCCGTTTTGACCGCATTTTGAAACGGGTATAAAAAATTCAAAATAATCAAAAATTTGGGAAACCTTCGCATTGTGTCATCATATGTGGCCAAGTTCCTAGGAAAAATAAAAAACTTGTAATACGGCAATTATTTTAAAAAAGTGTTCTCAGAAACGAGCTATCGTGTGTGGAGATCAATGGCTTTCAAGCCAAATGATCAATCTTATGGCCACATTCATGGCATAGTTTGTTCAAATGATCTCATATTGTGCACAAGGGTGCATATTGGAATGGCAAACAATGTTGCCTAAGGAAGTTTTCATTTTCGTTGGACGAAAAAACCATTTTCCATTTTTCGAGTGCCCGAAAGGAGGTTTTTTTGTGAAGGAACTACCAAATAATTGTTGCAAAATTGGACCGAATCATTTTTATAAAATACTAGGCCATATTTAATGCACAATTGACAAAAAGGTTGGGTGTAAAACTTTTTGATCCACCTCTCGTGAAAAAGGCAAATTTCCGCCGATTCAGCTTGAAGTGGGTCAAATTTGAACTGCAGCTGCCACATAGTTTGCTATTTATTTTTTCAAAAATCATTTATAGGTACATAAGTATCTATTTAATCAGAGAAACACCAAAAAAATTCCAAGATTCAACCACTAGCTAGGAACGGTCATTCCCGCCGTTTTGACCGCATTTTGAAACGGGTATAAAAAATTCAAAAAAATCAAAAAATTGGGAAACCTTCGCATTGTGTCATCATATGTGGCCAAGTTCCTAGGAAAAATTACAAACTTGTAATACGTCAATTATTTTAAAAAAGTGTTCTCAGAAATGAGCTATCATGTGTGGAGATCAATGGCTTTCAAGCCAAATGATCAATCTTACGGCCACATTCATGGCATAGTTTGTTCAAATGATCTCATATTGTGCACAAGGGTGCATATTGGAATGGCAAACAATGTTGCCTAAGGAAGTTTTCATTTTCGTTGGACGAAAAAACCATTTTCCATTTTTCGAGTGCCCGAAAGGAGGTTTTTTTGTGAAGGAACTACCAAATAATTGTTGCAAAATTGGACCGAATCATTTTTATAAAATACTAGGCCATATTTAATGAACAATTGACAAAATGGTTGGGTGTAATTTTTTTTGATCCACCTCTCGTGAAAAGACAAATTTCCGCCGATTCAGTTGGAAGCGGGTCAAATTTGAACTGCAGCTGCCTCATAGTTTGCTGTTTATTTTTTCCAAAAATCATTTCTAGTTACATAAGGACCTATTTAATCATAAATACATGGTTTGGTGGCGATACGTTGAGGTTTGGGCGGTGGCCGAGGGCCTCAACTCTAGAGCGCGTAAACTCGCATGCCCGTCGCGTTGTCACCGCGTGACCGTAATGTTGCTATGTGTTCTGGGAGGCTTAGGCATGTCTAGAGGGTTGGGCACTCCCCAGGTTGGTGCTAGGAAGAAAATTACAACATAAGATTCTCACGAGAAGATCGATCGATGCTCAAACATGAATTAGCAGCCAAGTGTTTGATTAGCGGTACGGGAAATTCACATGGCCAATGGGCGTGAGTTTTGGCTGAGGATGATCATCTACTAAGGAGAATGTTGTCACAAATTTTTAGCTCAAAAGGAGGATCCTAGGTGGTACTTGCTTTGCAAAGTACCACGCTGGACAAAAATATGAATGTTGAAGCTGGGCTCAAAATAATGAATTGATTAAGCTGAAATTTTGTGGAGGATGGTTATTTGGGCATAGGAAAGCATTGTAGAAAATTGATACCATTTGGACATGCCAAAGTAGTACTTCCTTCACAATGCTCTTCTATGGACAGAAACTTGGGAAAACTAGTGAGAGAGATTGAATGAATGAAATGAGCTCAAAATTGGTGTAGGTAAGTTACTTAGGTATGGTCATGCGCTGGTCAATTTTCAGATCATTTGGGTAAGCCTAGCTAGTACTTACTTCACAAAGCTTCTCTCGAGGTAGAAACTTTGGAAATTTCCCGAGAAAGATTTACTAGGAAAATTGAGCTGAATATTATCACGTGCCAATGATTTGGGTATGGAAGAGTGGCCGAAAAGTTTGAGGGTAATAGGAGGGGTCTATATAACACTTGCTTTCCAACGTGCCAATTTGGCCATAAAATATAAATTGAACCTGGGCTCACATAGATGATTTGACTGAGCTGCAATTTGGAGGAGGGTGATAATTTGGGCATATGAAGAAACTGTATAAATTTCATGTCATTTAGATATATAAAAAAGGCACTTCCTTCACAATGCTTCTAGGTGGACAAAAACTTTGGAAATTTGCCGAGGAAGATTTGCTAGGCAAATGGAGCTGAATTTTGTCACGCGGTAATGATTTGGATAGGAAAGAGTGCCCAAAAATTCGTAGGGCAATCAAGAATATATAAATAGCACTTCCTTCATAAAGTGTTGTTGTGAACATAATAGGAAAATGAATATTGTTGAATTAGTTTTGAACTAGGCAAGGATAGATTTTTACATATTTGATGAAGATATGACCCAAAGAATTTATGAGATTTTTTTGGGAATTTTGGGAATGATAGAAATATAGGTTGCTTCACAACCTAGGGCAAAAACTGCCACATGGACATGACACATAGGCAAAACTGATGAGATGGCGCCTAGTCATCACAACCCACCACAATCTACAAGGTTATGACCATCTATATTGGTCATTAACAACTAGAAATAAGGCAGCGGACTAGCACTGTTTGCTTTGTGACCATTTCGTGTAAGGAAATTACGACCTTTCTGACCAAAATGGTCGCAATGGTTTAGGGTTTGAAGCCCCCTGAACAACTTTTGACCAATTGGTCTAAAATGGTCATAAATTTATGACCAATTCTTCGAGGGTCACTGACAGAAGGTCATAAGTTGACATATTTCTTGTAGTGTTAGCGAGGCAGTTTCCTTGGCACGTCTTGTCAAAGCAGAGATTGAGTCCCCTTAGTCCGGGATTCTCATCAATACAGGCGTGGGTAACCCAACCGCACCATTGATTATGGCGCTTGGGAGATAAGCGAGTTTTACCAGGCTGGTGGGGACGCATAGTCGCGTGTGCCCATATAAGGGGATAAGGATCCACCTTTTCATCCATGCCTTCTTCCTCCTTTGCCTATCCATTTCCGCGCACTCGAGCTCTAGCGCCCAAGTCCACACACCCCACCTCAACCTTCTCCAGCCATGTCCGGAGCAGGAGGCAAGTGGATGGTCTCCTCCATCACAGAGGGACACATCAAAAAACTGAGGATGGCGGATACTTGTGTAACGACATTGCGCACCGGCTTCCCGAAGAGGGGCAGCGCATCCCCACCCCTAGGCCCCATGAGAGGGTGGTGTTCCTCCCCCATTTCCTCTGCGGACTGGGCTTCCCCCTCCACCCATTTGTCCGGGGGCTCATGTTCTACTATGGCCTGGATTTCCACGATCTGGCCCCGAACTTTGTCCTCAACATCTCGGCATTTATCGTCGCGTGCGAGGCTTTCTTCTGCATCCGCCCCCATTTCGGCCTATGGCTCAAGACTTTCAATGTCAAGCCGAAGGTGGTGCACGGCACCCAGGCGGAGTGCGGAGGCGCCATGGTGGGCAAGATGCGCAATGTCCTATGGCTCGAGGGCTCCTTCGTGGAGTCCCTAAAGGGGTGGCAATCGGGGTGGTTTGACATCACCGAGCCGCGCGACCCTGAATGGGTCGCAACCCCCGAGTTCCGATCCGGACCCCCTACGCGGCTCGCCTCCTAGAAAGAGACAGGCCTGTCATGGGGTAAAAAAGGAGAGCTGACCGAACTCCAAACATGCGTCCAAACCCTGGTGGACAAGAAGCTCAAACTTGTCAACGTAGTCCAGGTTATGCTGATCCGCCGGATCCTCCTGTGTCAACAACGGGCTTTCAACCTGTGGGAGTTGGACCCGGCACGGCACCGAACTCTTAGCAGGCTCTTCGACACGACGTACGAAGATGCCTGGAAGCTGCTTTTCAAGGGCGCCGAGGCCCCCGCATCCGCTACCGAGGATCGCGGATTCAGCACGCAGCGTCACGCTCGTGCGGTAAGCTGTTCTTACCTTTTACAGGGTATTAGTTTTTCATAGTTTGACTCCATGCGGGATATAAGCTCCCTTACCTTTGACAGGATTGGCAGCAGACGTCCGGACAAATCAACTGTCTAGCTCCTTTGCCCGAAGGCCCAGCAGACGCTCACTTGGCGAAGCTGCTGGTTTCGGCACCCTATGTGGTGCCGGAGAAGAAGGCCAAGAAGAAGGCCACGGGGACTCGAAAGAGTGCCCGGCGCCAGGAGGTGTCGGATTCATCATCCGACGACTCCAAGGCGCACTCCTCCCATGAATACGAGGAGAAGGAAGAAGAGACCTCTCCCCCTCCAGCGGGGGGAGGGAAGAAAAGGAAGGTCGCCCCAACTGGGGAGGCCGAAGGGTCCAAGAAGGGGAAGACCCCTCCTCCGGATTACTCCACCAACACCGACGACGGTGAAGAGGAGTGGCCGCACAGGGCCAAGCCCCTGGCGAGATCGTAAGTATCCGGATACCAGAGTGATTCATAGTATTCCCCCATTGCATAGCTTTTCCTTACGTCGAACATGTTTATGCAGTCCACCCAAAGAACGGCTCGACGTGTCATCGAGCGGTTCCTTGGATTCGTCAGATGTGAATTCGCTTCCGACGGCTACCTCCCCCCATCCTACGGACGACGCCGCGGTGGCGTCCCAGCAGGTTCCAAGCCAGGAGGAGGTGGTCCTAGAGGCGCCGCAAGGCGACCTCCCGGACTCCAGGCGTAAAGGGGATAGAACCCCCAATGGCTCCGAGTCCGGCCTTGAGCCGGACACCGCGCCGGAACCTTCAACGGTTCCGTACTCCGGTAGGCAGCCTCCTTCCAATAGGAGCAAGGCTACCGAGCCGGAAGCCTCCGTCCAACCGGAGGCACCAGACAATTTGCTGGAGGTGCTTAACGGCGCCTCCATCGACGAGGAGCACCGCACTATTATGAGTGCGGTGATCCAGAAGGTTCAGTCCGCCAAGAGCGGACTGACTGAAGCCTATGCCAGCCTTCTAACGGGCTTTGAGGTAAGTGAAGAATATGTAAAAATATTACCGCATAGACAGTAGCCCCTGATGCTCTGTTCGGCATTCGGAAAGAAAAGCCGAATAGAGGATCTAATAACATTCGCAGGAGTCTAACATAATCAAGTCAATATGCGTATGTAGGCTTCGCTGCTGGCCTCCGCCGCACTGACTGCGGAGGTGGATACGCTGAAGCAAAACCTCGCGCGGTCCGAGAACGAGCTCGGCCATGCCAAGAGACAAGTCGAGGAGAAGGAAGGTAAGTAATACCTTGCGCAAGTATATAGAGAAGATGTGGTTGCAAAAAATGATAGGATCAACGTGCTATTATAGGGGCCACGACCGAGGTGGCAACCCTTAAGAAATCGTTGTCCGAGGCCGAAAACAGAGCGGCCGCAGAGCGCACAGAGAGAGGGAAGCAGGAGGCGCGGGTGGAGGAGGTGCAGAAAGAGCTCCAGGCTCTCATGAAAAAACGCAAGCGTTCGAGCTTGCGGCAGCCCTCGAAAGCGCGAAGTCTGCCAAGGCCAAAGCCCAGAAAGCCCTCCAAGAAATTGAAGCGATTAAGAAGATAGTGGCGGGTAAGGCATTCATTATGCAAAGCAAGCACGTGAAAGTGAATTACTTGTTACTTACCCGAGTCCGGAGCTCTCCAGGAGCATTCGCAGATTTTCCCCATAGTGCGTTTGATGTCGCCGCCTACTAACGATCCGAGGAGGGGAGCTCGACGGAGAAGGTGTTCTGGTCTCAGTATGCTGAGGCTGGACACCTGGTGCCTTTGAGCGACCAGCTGAAGCAAATGGTCGAGCTCCACAAGGTGGCCGAACAGGCCATAAAAGGCCTCGTAGTTCGGCTTTGGCCTGGAGAGGCTCTGCTTGGGACCTACTTCGGGCTGGTGAGGCGGTTGGTGGATGCCTGTCCACGGCTTGAAGTAATCAAGCGCTCCGTCTGCATTGAAGGTGCCCGTAGGGCGCTTGCCCGTGCTAATGTGCACTGGGGCAAGATGGATGCGGAGAAGTTGGTGAAGGATGGGCCGCCGCCGGGCAAGGAGCATCACGTCCCAGAAGCGTATTATGAGGGCGTCCTGAAGGGTGCCCGCCTTATAGCGGATGAATGCTCCAAAGATGTAATTTTTGAGTAAACTCGCATTTGTGATCATGTACGCTGAAAACTTGTTCATGTGCGCTAAGCAATGCTTTTGAATTTAAAATATTACCTTCTGTGCGGCCATTTATCAAATTTGAGAGATGGCGAGTCGTCGGCTTCTGCCCCGTGCCACGAGTGCTAGGGTGTTCGGGACAAACATGAGCGCTCTTTTTCCCATTCTTGGGTCCTTCGAGGGAGGCGCTCAACACAACGAACAAGGCAATCGGACTATAATGCTTGAACACTCTCACTTAGCCATAGAATTCTATAATTTTAAATTTCAGCGAAGCCCCTAGTGTTTGGAATACCGAGTCCGGGGCGCTATCCACGCCTAGGCCGGACAAAGCCGACTCCTCGCTCTAAGCGGCATAAGTCTTTAGGGACTCGAAAACCTCTCGAACAGCGACCAACTCTCTCCTCATCATGATGGTCAGTTTTAGCTTTCTCTAATGAGGTGCTTAGCCCAGCTCAACTGGGGCACAATCATAGTAGTTCTCCTAGTACTACCTTAACCGATATAACGGAACGTAAGGTACCAAAACATAGGAGCCGGGCAAACCCAACTATTGACCCAAGACATGATTCGGAGCCGATGCATATAATGCTATAAGTTCGGGGTGCCGCACTTGTGAAAGTGTTCGGACTTCTCACACCGTATTGTGGGGTACTTAAGCCCCTGGCGTATTGGCCGTACCAAAGTGTACGGGTGCAACATGGCATTAATGAACATATATTCATAAAAAGAGTAATGCAATAATAGACGGAAGCTATGCATTGTTTATTTAAAAAGGCTACGATCAAAGCAGAACGATACAAATAGTGCAATAAGCAAAAGATCAGACTATTTAACATGTCCTTTCTAGGGGCGAGCTGCGGAATGTTATGAGAAACAGGTATACTGCTCGTTATAGAGACCACCTTAGAGTTCCATAGTGCGGCGTAGCTTTCTGCTTCCCTGGTTGTATCGTTTGCGCGGCAATTGTACTGCCGGACAAGCCTTCCGAAGAATGGAATCCTGAAAATAAGAGAAATTAAGAAGTCAGCAGCCCCTAGTGCGGTTTAAGCCGCGTTTCGGGCATGTCGTGATGGTGCCCCTCCCCCTGTGCACGTGGTATTTCCAGAACGTAGTTATGTATGCGCAACACTGGTTTTGCAAGTTCGCGAGGGCTGGGGTTGGGGCCGCATTGCTACGCTTGCTCGGAACATGCCAGGCGGTCTTGTTGTAGGTTACTCCAGGCGCGCTTGACGGTGTCCAGACGTTTAATGGCCCGACTGGAGAATTGCCTTGAGAGGCTACTTTGTACTTCCGCTACGATAGCCGCTGTATGCTCCTCCGTTCGGAGAGAGCGTTCGGTGTTTCCATTGACCGCGATGACTCCTCGAGGGCCTGGCATCTTGAGCTTGAAGTATGCGTAGTGCGGCACTGCAGTGAACTTGGCAAATGCGGTTCGCCCGAGCAGTGCGTGATAGCCACTGCGGAACGGGACTATGTCGAAGATTAACTCCTCGCTTCGGAAATTATCCGGAGATCCGAAGACCACTTCAAGTGTAACTGAGCCTGTACAGTTGGCCTCTACACCTGGTATGACGCCTTTAAAGGTCGTTTTAGTGGGTTTGATCCTCGAGGGATCGATGCCCATTTTCCGCACTGTATCCTGGTAAAGCAGGTTCAGGCTGCTGCCGCCGTCCATGAGGACTCTAGTGAGGTGAAATCCATCAATAATTGGGTCTAGAACCAATGCAGCGAATCCACCATGACGGATGCTAGTGGGGTGGTCCCTTCGATCAAAAGTGATCGGGCAGGAAGACCATGGGTTGAACTTTGGGGCGACTGGCTCCATCGCGTATACGTCCCTTAGCGCACGCTTCCGCCCCCTCTTGGGGACGTGGGTTGCGTATATCATGTTCACCGTCCGCACTTGTGGGGGAAAACCTTTCTGTCCACTGTTGTTCGGCGGGCGGGGCTCCTCCTCGTCATCACTATGCAGCCCCTTGTCTCTGCTTTCGGCATTTAACTTGCCTGCCTGCTTGAACACCCAACAATCCCTGTTGGTGTGATTGGCTGGTTTTTCAGGGGTGCCATGTATCTGGCATGAGCGGTCGAGTATTCGGTCCAAACTGGACGGGCCTGGAGTATTTCTTTTGAATGGCTTTTTCCGCTGACCGGGTTTAGAGCCTCTGAATCCAGCATTAACTGCCGTATCCTCAGCATTGTCGTCGTTAATGCGGCGCTTTTGCTTGTTGCGACGCGACCTGCCACTATTGTCCTTGGTATCCGAATTACCAGGGATCTTGGTCATGTTATTGCTGTGAGCTAGCCAGCTGTCTTCTCCCGCGTAAAAGCGGGTCATAAGTGTCGTGAGGGCTGCCATAGATTTCGGCTTTTCCTGTCCTAGGTGCCGTGTAAGCCACTCGTCGCAGATGTTATGCTTAAAGGCTGCTAGGGCCTATGCATCCGGACAGTCGACGATTTGATTTTTCTTGGTTAGGAACCGTGTCCAGAATTGTCTGGCCGATTCCTCTGGCTGCTGAATCATGTGGCTAAGTTCATCGGCGTCTGGTGGTCGCACATAAGTGCCCTGGAAATTGTCGAGGAATAGGGTTTCCAGGTCCTCGCAACAACCAATTGATTCTGCTGGCAAGCTGTTAAGCCAATGCCGAGTTGGTCCTTTAAGCTTGAGTAGGAGGTATTTGATGGCGTGTAGGTCATCACCGCGGGCCATGTGGATATGAAGGAGATAGTCCTCGATCCATACCGCAAGATCTGTTGTGCCATCGTATGATTCGATGTTCACGGGTTAGAAACCCTCGGGGATTTGATGATCCATTACTTCATCTGTGAAGCATAGTGGGTGTGCGGCGCCTCTGTATTGGGCTATATCACGGCACAGCTCAAACGAGCTTTGTCTACTGTGTTCGGCCCAGCCGGATTTACTATATCCGGAGTGACGATTACCGTCTCATGCCGTGGGGCACCCACGCGATCCGTAGATCGATCTTGTTTGCCTTGCCTTGTACTCCAATATATCTCGTAGGTCTGGCGCATTTTCCCATGGCTTGGTATTTTTTGAGCGGCGCCGGGGTGCGGCTTGAGTGGAGGGCCAAGAGGCCTCTTTGTCGTGGCCACGGGGTGGCCGGTCGGCTGCATCATGCGCTGGTGATGTAGGTTTAGGTGCTCCCTCCACTAATCGGGGTAGCAACCTGCGCTTTGGGTAGCTCTTGGAGGGGCGTTCGAGTTCATACTCTTCGGCCGCAAGGACTTCAGTCCATCTGTCGGCTAGCAAATCTTGATCAGCTCTAAGTTGTTGCTGTTTTTTCTTGAGGCTGCTTGCCGTGGACATAAGCCTGCATTTGAAACGCTCTTGTTCGACGGGATCCTCCGACACGACAAATTCATCGTCGTCGAGGCTTGCCTCGTCTTCGGAGGAAGGCATATAATTATCGTCCTCGACCTCTCTGTCTGCCGCTCTCTCATGAGGGCTGGCTTCTCCATCCTCCTGTGCTGAATCTTGCTGGAGGTGGTTGTCTTCGGCACTCTCCGGGGTGTTATTATCTCCCGTGCCCGAATCACTGTTTTTGCTTTGGCGGGATTTAGAGCGGCGCCGCTGACGCTGGCGCTTAGGCTGCTTCTTGGAGGGGTCATCCTTCGCTGTTCCATCGCCATTGCCTTCTTTTGGGGTGTCCACCATGTATATATCATACGACGAGGTGGATTTCTAGTGCCCTATAGGCGCTGGTTCTTGATCGTCTCCTGCATCGGCGTCCATACCATCGATGTCTTTGGAGTTGAAGTCGAGCATGTCGGTTAAATCATCGACAGTGGCTACGAAGTGGGTGGTGGGTGGGCTTTGAATTTCTTCATCATCCACATGCCAACCTTGCTGAACATAGTCCAGCCAGGGCTCTCCTGATAAAGAGAGAGACTTTAGTGAATTCAGAATATCGCCGAAGGGCGAGTGCTGAAAGATGTCCGCGGCGGTGAACTCCATGATCGGCGCCCAATCGGGTTCGATCGGTAGGGGCGCGGAGGGCTCAGAGTTTGGAGAGGAGTCTGGCTCCTTGGAGTCACGAGCTTCGCAGAGAATAGTGCTGGTGTTCGGCTCGATCACCGTAGAGATTGCAGCCCCCGAGGCGGTGTCCAACCACCCATCCTCGATTGGCACAATTGGCTCCGAATTATGGGTCGGAGCTGATGCGGGTGTGGCCTCCAGGGCACTGTTCGGCGGCAGAGCTAGATCATGCCCATCGTGACAGTGCGGCGCGCTCGGCTGCGGCTCGAACTCGTCGAAGATCAAGTCACCGCGGAGGTCGGCCGTGTAGTTCAAACTTCCAAATCTGACGTGATGGCCAGGGGCGTAGCTTTCGATCTGCTCTAGATGGCCAAGCAAATTGGCCCGCAGTGCAAAGCCGCCAAATACGAAGATCTGTCCGGGGAGAAAAGTCTCACCCTGGATCGCATCATCGTTGATGATCGGAGGAGCCATCTCGCCTAAAAGTGACGACACAGAGGAACTCTCAATGAAAGCACCAATGTTGGTGTCAAAACCGGTGGATCTCGGGTAGGGGGTCCCGAACTGTGCGTCTAGGCGGATGGTAACATGAGACAAGGGACACGATGTTTTTACCCAGGTTCGGGCCCTCTCGATGGAGGTAAAAACCCTACGTCCTGCTTGATTAATATTGATGATATGGGTAGTACAAGAGTAGATCTACCACGAGATCAGAGAGGCTAAACCCTAGAAGCTAGCCTATGGTATGATTGTATGTTCGTCCTTTGGACTAAAACCCTCCGGTTTATATAGACACCGGAGAGGGCTAGGGTTACACAGAGTCGGTTACAATGGTAGGAGATCTACATATCCATATCGCCAAGCTTGCCTTCCGCGCCAAGGAAAGTCCCTTCCGGACACGGGACGAAGTCTTCAGTCTTGTATCTTCATAGTACAGGAGTCCGGCCGAAGGTATAGTCCGGCTATCCGGACACCCCCTAATCCAGGACTCCCTCACTATGCCTTCGAAGATGGACGACAAGCCTACATCATCAACAACTCCATCATCACCACCTCCGAAGCAAGAGACATAAATACATGGGTATGGGTTCTCCCCTTGGCAACTGCCAAGCTTGGGGGAGGTGCCCCGGTATCGTATCACCATCACACTTCTATCTTTACCGTTTTCTTAGTTCGATCATTTTGGTTATATCTTGATCTAGTAGAATAAAGTTTAGTATGATCTAGCTTTGAGTTTTTGTGTTGATCCTTATCTATGTAATCGAGTCCGTGAGCTATATATAATAAAGATTAGTCTTGAGTCGAGGGCTTGGTTATCTTGCTATGATCTTGAGGGAATAAAAAGAAATAAAGAGATCATATTGATCTTATGGAGAGTAATGACTTCACATATAAAGAGTATGATGAATAAAAGTTGTTGAGAGTTGACAAACATAGTTTTGGTCATCGTTGCAATTAATAGGAAGTAATAAAGAAAGAGAGGTTTTCACATATAAATATACTATCTTGGATATCTTTTATGATTGTGAGCACTCATTAAAATATGACATGCTAAAAAGTTGATGTTGGACAAGGAAGACAATGCAATGGGTTATATTTTCTTATATCCTAATTAAATTATATTGTCATGGATCATCCAACATGTTGAGCTTGCCTTTCCCTCTCATGCTAGCCAAATTCTTTGCACCAAGTAGAGATAGTACCTGTGCTTCCAAATATCCTTAAACTCAGTTTTGCCATGAGAGTCCACCATATCTACCTATGGATTGAGTAATATCCTTCAAGTAAGTTGTCATTGTTGCAAGCAATAAAAATTGCTGTCTAAATATGTATGATCTATTAGTGTGGAGAAAATAAGCTTTATACGAGCTTGTGATATGGAAGAAATAAAAACGACAGACTGCATAATAAAGGTCCCTATACCATAAAAGCACATGACAACCTCTTCTTCCCTCTGCGAAGGGCCTATCTTTTATTTTTGTCTTATACCTTATACAACAGTCTTGGTGATCTTCACCTTTCCTTTTTACACATTATCGTTTGGCAAGCTATGTGTTGGAAAGATCCTGATATATATATATATATATATATATATATATATATATATATATCCAATTGGATGTGGGTTTTCATAAAGCATTATTGTTGACGTTACCCTTTAGGTAAAAGGTTGGGAGGCAAAAGTATAAGCCCCTATCTTTCTCTATGTCCGATTAAAACTTCATACCCATAAGTATTGCGTGAGTGTTAGCTATTGTGAAAGACTAAATGATAGTTGAGTATGTGGACTTGCTGAAAAGCTCTTATTTTGACTCTTTCCGATGTTATGATAAATTGCAATTGCTTCAATGACTGGGATTATAGTTTGCTAGTTTTTCAACGAAGTTTCTGATTCATACTTTACATTGTGAATAGATTGTTACTTCAGTATAAGAAATCGTATGATAATATATATATATATATGTTGCTATTCTAAGAATGATCATGATGCCCTCATGTCCGTATTTGATCTTATCGACACCTCTATCTCTAAACATGTGGACATATTTTTCAATATCGGCTTCCGCTTGAGGACAAGCGAGGTCTAAGCTTGGGAGAGTTGATACGTCCATTTTGCATCATGCTTCTATATTGATATTTATTGCATATGGGTTGTTATTACACATTATGCCACAATACTTATGCCTTTTCTCTCTTATTTTACAAGGTTTACATGAAGAGGGAGAATGCCGGCAGCTGGAATCCTGGGCTGGAAAAGGAGCAAATATTAGAGACCTATTCTGCACAACTCCAAAAGTCCTGAAACTCCACGAAAGTCAGTTTTGGAATATATTAAAAACATTGGGCGAAGAAAGCACCAGAGGGGGGCCACCCACTGTCCACGAGGAAACATCTTCTGGTATAACGTGTCTTTTGCCCTGGAAAAATCAGAAGGAAGCATTTGGGACGAAGCGCCGCCGTCTCGAGGCGGAACCTTGGCGGAACCAATCTAGGGCTCCAGCGGAGCTGTTCCGCCAGGGAAACATCCCACCGGGAGGAGGAAATCGTCACCATCATCATCACCATCGATCCTCTCATCAGGAGGAGGTCAATCTCCATCAACATCTTTACCAGCACCATCTCCTCTCAAACCCTAGTTCATCTCTTGTATCCGATCTTTGTCTCAAAACCTCAGATTGGTACCTGTGGGTTGCTAGTAGTGTTGATTACTCATTGTAGTTGATGCTAGTTGGTTTATTCGGTGGAAGGTTATATGTTCATATCCTTTATGCACATTAATACCCCTCTGATTATGAAGATGAATATGATTTGTGAGTAGTTACATTTGATCCTGAGGACATGGGAGAAGTCTTGTTAGAAGTAGTCATGTGAATTTGGTATTCGTTCGATATTTTGATGAGATGTATGTTGTCTTTCCTCTAGTGGTGTTATGTGAACATCGACTACATGACACTTCCCCATTGTTTGGGCCTAGGGGAAGGCATTGGGAAGTAATAAGTAGATGATGGGTTGCTAGAGTAACAGAAGCTTGAACCCTAGTTTACGCGTTGCTTCGTAAGGGGCTGATTTGGATCCATATGTTTCATGCTATGGTTAGGTTTACCTTAATTCTTCTTTCGTAGTTGCAGATGCTTGCGAGGAGGGTTAATCATAAGTGGGATGCTTGTCCAAGGAAGGGAAGTACCCAAACACAGGTCCACCCACATATCAAATTATCAAAGTAAGGAACACGAATCATATGAGCATGATGAAAACTAGCTTGACGATAATTCCCGTATGTCCTCGGGAGCGCTTTCCTTTATATAAGAGTTTGTCCAGGCTTGTCCTTTGCTACAAAAGGATTGGGCCACCTTGCTTCACCTTGTTTACTTTTGTTACTTGTTACCAGTTACGAATTACCTTATCATAAAACTATTTGTTACCGATAATTTCGGTGCTTGTAGAGAATACCTTACTAAAAATTGCTTGTCATTTCCTTCTGCTCCTCGTTGGGTTCGACACTCTTACTTATCGAAAGTACTATGATAGACCCCCTATACTTGTGGGTCATCAAACTCGAGCCTCTCAAACCGAGCTGATATTTTAAGTACGGTGTTTCGGTATGCCGCCATCTTTGGATCTTTTGCACCGAATTTTCCATTTTTTGGGACATTGCAAGGTTCGAATCCCCACACACCTCTAGGCGGTGTATGCCCATAGAGACAGCCATTCGGAGACCATGCAGTAGTGCCTCATATTCAGCCGCGTTGTTGGAGTCCATATACATGATTTGTAATACGTAGCGGACCGTGTCCCTTGTAGGGGATGTTAGGATGACACCAGCCCCCAGTCCGGCTAACATTTTAGAGCCATCGAAGTACATTACCCAGTTGGAGTATGTGTTGTACTCTTTAGGGAGTTCGGCTTCCATCCATTTGGCGACAAAGTCGGCCAACACCTGAGATTTAATAGCTCGGCATGGAATATATGTTATTTCAAATGGTAAGAGCTCGATGGACCATTTGGCTATGCAGCCGGTGGCGTCCCAATTATTTATGATGTTATTGAGTGGTACTTCGGATGCCACCGTGATCGAACACTCTTGAAAGTAGTGTCGCAGCTTTCGGGATGCCATGAAGACTGCAGACGCTATCTTTTGATAGTGTGGGCATCGAGATTTGCATGGTGTAAGTACTGCCGATGCATAGTACATTGGTTTCTGGAGTGGGAATTTGTGTCCCTCTTCCTCTCATTCGACGACGAGTATGGCGCTCACCACCCGGTGAGTCGCAGATATGTAGAGCAACATAGGTTCGCCAACGCTTGGTGCAGCAAGGATTGGGTTTCTTGCTAACAAAGTTTTTATTTCTTCCAATCCGGCTGTAGCCGCATCCATCCATTCAAAACGGTCGGTGCATTGGAGCAGTCGATAAAGTAGCATCACCTTTTCTCCGAATATGGAGATAAAGCGGCTCAAGGCTGCCACGCACCCAGCTAGTTTTTGGACTTGCTTTAAGTCTGTTGGTGTTGCCAATTGTGACAGGGCTCAGATTTTGGCTGGGTTTGCTTCGATTCCTCTATTGGAAACAATGAACCCGAGTACTTTTCCGGCTGGAACACCGACGACACATTTTTCCAGATTGAGCCATATGTCATATGTTCGGAGGTTGTCGAATGTGAGGTGTAGACCGTCCACCAATGTTTCGACATGTTTATTCTTGATGACGAGATCATCTACGTATGCCTCCACTGTCTTGCCAATTTGCTTTCCAGACATGTTTGAATCATGCGTTGGTAAGTGATGCTAGCGTTTTTGAGCCCGAAAGACATAGTGTTGAAGCAGAAAGGCCCATACGGGGTAATGAATGCCGTTGCAGCCTGGTCGGATGCCTTCAACTTAATTTGATGGTATCTGAAGTATGCGTCGAGGAAACACAATGAGTCATGTCATGCGGTCGCATCAATGATTTGGTCAATGTGGGGCAGTGGGAAGGGGTCCCTAGGGCAAGCCTTATTATGGTCTTTGAAATCGACACAAAGGCGCCAGGATTTATCCTTCTCCGGCACCATGACTAGGTTGGCTAGCCAGTCCAGATGCTTGATTTCTCTAATGAATTAGGCCTCAAGTAGTTTGGCTAGCTCCTCCCCCATAGCTTGTCGTTTGGGTTCGAAAAATCGCTGCATCGTCTACTTGACTAGTTTGAACCTCTTTATTATCTTGAGGCTGTGTTTGGCCAGTCTGCTTGGGATCCCGGGCATGTCCGAAGGGTCCCAGGCGAAGATATCCCAATTTTCGCACAGGAACGCTTGTAGGGCCGCATCGACCGTCGGATCCAGCTGTGCTCCAATGGATACTGTTTTGTTAGGATATGTCGGGTGCACTTGAAATTTGACTATTTCATCGGCTAGTTTGAAAGATGTAGATTTGGGCCTCTTGTCGAGGATTACATCGTCTTTGTCCACTGTGGAACACAGAGTGGTCAGCTCCTCGACCGTGAGGGCCTCGGATAGTGCCTCGAGGGCCAAGGATGCAGTTTTGTTTTCGGTGCGGGGTGCTATATCCGGATCACTGGTGATAGTGATAACTCTGTTGGGCCCTAGCATTTTGAGCTTCACGTACCCGTAATGGGGTATGGCTTGAAAGCGTGTGAAGGCGTCTTGTCCCAACAGGGCGTGATATCCGCTATTGAAAGGTGCCACATGGAAGAGCAAATCTCCGGACCTGTAGTTCTCTGGGTGCCGAATACTACATCAAGTTTAATTTTCCCCGAGCATCATGCTTCTCGACTGGGGATAATGCCTCGAAAGGTAGTGCTACTTTTCTCGATGCGACTCTTGTCCATTTGAATTTTGTTGAGCATATCTTCGGAGATGAGGTTCAGTCCGCTGCCGCCATCCATGAGCACTTTAGTGAGTCGAAAGCCATCCACAATTGGGTTTAAGACCAAGGCAGCTGGAGCTCGGACTGATTGGGCCCTTGGTTTGTCGTCGGCGGTGAAAGTTATTGCCGTATCGTTCCAAGGATCTATTGCGGCTACTTGGTAAACTTCAGTGAGGTCGCGTAGCACCCTTTTGTGCCGATTATTTGAAGAAAAGGTCTCGAAGATCGTAAAGACATTGAGATTGTCATCCTTCGAAGAGTACTTCTCTGGGTTAGTGTTGGTGAGGATGGCCTCATCGCTCTTAGCCACTTGCCGGAGTACCCAACATGCTCGAAGGCTATGCGTTGGTTCGGTATTTGGCGTCGTGTATCAGACAAGGCTTGTTGAGCAATTCGTCGAGGACGGTTCTACGTGTTGGGGAACGTAGCATGCAATTTAAAAAATTTCCTATGATCACGCAAGATCTATCTAGGAGATGCATAGCAACGAGACCGGGAGAGTGTGTCCACGTACCCACGTAGACCGAAATCATAAGCGTTAGGTTAACGCGGTTGATGTAGTCGAACGTCTTCACGATCCGACCGATCCAAGTACCGAACATACAACACCTCCGAGTTCTACACACGTTCAGCTGGATGACGTCCCTAGAACTCTTGATCCAGCAGAGGGCCGAGGGAGAGTTCCGTCAGCACGATGGTGTGGTGACGGTGATGGTGATGTTTCCATGCAGGGCTTCGCCTCAGCACTACGACGCTATTGATCGGAGGAGCAAACTGTGGAGAGAGATGCCACACAGGGCTGGGAACAATTGTTGTGTCTCCAAGGGGTGCCCTGCCCACGTATATAAAGGAGGGAGAGGGAGGAGGCCGGCCCTAGGTGGCGCGCGATAATGGGGGAGTTCTACTAGGACTCCCAGTCCTAGTAGGATTCGGCCCCCCTTGTTTTCCTTCTCGTGGAGGGGGAAAGGGGGAGTGGGAGAAGGAAAGGGGGTGATGCCCCCTCCCCTAGTACAATTCGGCCTCATCCCTTGTGGGAGGTGAACCAACCCTTGTGGGCTGGTTAGCATCCCTCCTATGGCCCATATGGCCCATATCTTTCCCCGGGGGGTTCCGGTAACCCTTTTGGTACTCCGATATGTACATGATACACTCCGGAACCCTTCCGGTGTCCGAATACTACCTTCCAATATATCAATCTTTACCTCTCGACCATTTTGAGACTCCTCGTCATGTCCATGATCTCATCTGGGACTCCAAACAAACTTCGGTCACCAAAACACATAACTTATAATACAAATCGTCATCGAACATTAAGCGTGCGGACCCTACGGGTTCGAGAACTATGTAGACATGACCGACACACATCTCCGCCCAATAACCAATAGCGGAACCTGGATGCTCATATTGGTTCCTACATATTCTATGAAGATCTTTATCGGTCAAACCGCAATAACAACATACGTTATTACCTTAGTCATTGGTATGTTACTTGCCCGAGATTCGATCATCGTTATCATCATACCTAGTTTAATATCGTTACCGGCAAGTCTCTTTACTCGTTCCGTAATGCATCATCCCGCAACTAACTCATTAGTCATGTTGCTTGCAAGGCTTATAGTGATGTGAATTACCGAGAGGGCCCAGACATACCTCTCCGATACTCGGAGTGACAAATCCTAATCTTGATCTATGCCAACCCAACAAACACCTTCAGATACACTTGTAGAGCATCTTTATAATCACCCAGTTATGTTGTGACATTTGATAGCACACAATGTGTTCCTTCAGTATTCGGGAGTTGCATAATCTCATAGTCAGAGGAATATGTACAAGTCATGAAGAAAACAATAGCAATCTATACCTACTATTAAAGGGAATGGGTATTCTTGGTTTGATTTAGTCCTTTTCGTTTGGTTTACACACATTAAGCGATCTAGGCCAGGTACTTGTATGTTGATGGGCCTTTTATGGGCTTTCATAGAGACCGCAAAGAATAATTGGGTCAAAATATATCAACATTATGGGAATTGAACATAGGACCTATGCGCCTTTCTATTTACTAATCCCAACTCACTCTAAATATACGAGTGACAGTCATCATGTGTAGGGCGAGCTAATTAAGCGAATGAGCTAATAAAGGAAGAATTGTGGGTCAAATAGAATATTTAACGGACGTGGCTAATTAAAGAAAGGATTATGGGTAAACCGGTGGAATGACTAAAAGAAAGATTGTGGTCTTAATAAATTCTACATGAAGGATTTGAGGTACTACCTCCGTCTCGGTGTATAAGTCATTCGCGTAGTTCTAGGTCATCGATTTGAGGAATTAAATATGTGCTATATGTCATGAAAAGTATATCACTAGATTTCTACATGGATGTAGTTTCTAAATATATATTTTTTGTCATATATAGGCTGTGGGACATTATGCTTGCACGAAACATCAATTTTTCCCGTTGCAACGCATGGGCATATGTTCTAGTAAAACATAACGATCATTATGCCAAGCTAACAGATGGGTCTTGTCCATCGCATCATTTTCTAATGATCTGATCCCGTTCATCAAATGACAACAGATGTCTCTAGTTAGGAAACTTAACCATCTTCGATTAATGAGCTAGTCTAGTAGAGGCATACTAGGGACACTCTGTTTTGTCTATGTATTCACACATGTACTATGTTTCCAGTTAATACAATTCTAGCATGAATAATAAACATTTATCATGATATAAGGAAATATAAATAACAACTTTATTATTGCCTCTAGGGCATATTTCCTTTAGTCTCCACTTGCACTAGAGTCAATAATATAGTTCACATTGCCATGTGATTTAACACCAATAGTTCAAATCACCATGTGATTAACACCCATAGTTCACAAAGCCATGTGACCAACACCCAAAGGGTTTACTAGAGTCAGTATCTAGTTCACATTGCCATGTGATTAACACCCAAAGAGTACTAACGTGTGATCATGTTTTGCTTGTGAGAGAGGTTTAGTCAACGGGTCTGCCATATTCAGATCTGTATGTATTTGGCAAATTTCTATGTCTACAATGCTTTGCATGGAGCTACTATAGCTAATTTCTCCCACTTTCAATATGTATCCAGATTGAGACTTAGAGCAACTCTAGCAGACCCCGCAAAAAATCGACCCGCAAAACGCGTTTGCGGTTTCACAAAGGTGGCGTTTGCGGGTCGAAAACTAGCGCGGCCGAATAGAACCCGTATCTAAACCTGCATAATTTGAAAAAACACTTTCGCGGGAGAAATTGTAGAAACATAGTTCATCACATGATCAACAAACTACAAGCATAGTTATACTACATACTACATTAAACTAGTACTAGAGGGGTCGGATCTAAACAGCGGCGAAGTCGCGGCAAATGGACGACGCCATGGAGGTGCCGGACGCTCAATCCTCCTCGCCAGAGCTGCACAGGTCGATGTACTTCGCCGCCTGCTCCGCGCTGACACGGCGCCACTCCTCGGCCTTCTCGTTGGCAGCGACGTTGGCGGCGACCGCCTACGGCCACTCGAGATCTTCGATCTTCTCGGTGTGGCGCTGGCGCTCCACCTCCTCGCGCACGCTCTGCTCGGCGATGGCGGCTGCGACGGCTTCGACGTCTGCAACATAGACCTCAGGCCCGACGACTCCGTGGCGGCCAAGCGGAGTGGGGTCCTCGGCTCCTCCACAGGGACGAAGGCGAACGATGCTGGCTCCTCCTCACTGTCCGACCACTCCCTCTTCACAGGGAGAAGGCCCGCGTCGGAGGAGGAGGAGCTCCCGGCGTACGAGGACTTCACTGAGGAGAAGGACGTGCGTCGGCGGTCGTACTCCGCTATCTCGCTCTGCTGGAAGCTCGCCAGCGGTGATAGGCCACGGTTGGTCCATTTCCGGGCCCCGCACTTCCGCGCGCCGTCGGACCGGGCGCGCCGCTCGTGCTCCGGGTCCCTTCCGCCGCCGGATCTGCTACCGGAGCCGCGTCCGGAGCTCCACAAGCGGCCCCACATGGCGGCTGGAGGCGGGGCGGGTGGTCGCCGGCAGCGAGGAATGTGGAGAGGGGAAAGGGGAATCGGGTGGCTCACGGCGGCGGGGGTATAGGGTTTGGACCCGCGAAAGGTTCACGGAACCGCGGTTATACTGCTCAGGGCATGCAGTTTGCAGGCTGCAGCAAAAAAATTTCGGGCTGGGCGAGTATGCGGGCTCTGTTCTGGCCGGAAAGTTGGGCCGAGCCCGCATACTCGCTGGAATTTTTGCGGGGTGTGCATTTGGCGGGGTCTGGTAGAGTTGCTCTTGGAGTCGTCTGGATTGATGTAAAAGCTTGCATCGATGTAACTCTTTATGACGAACTCTTTATCACCTCCATAACCGAGAAACATTTCCTTAGTCCTCTCAGGTAACTAAGGATAATTTTGACCGCTGTCCAGTGATCCACTCCTGGATCACTATTATACCCTCTTGCCAAACTCATGGTGAGGTACACAATAGGTCTGGTACACAGCATAGCATACTTTGTAGAACCTATGACTGAGGCATAGGGAATGACTTTCATACTCTTTCTATTTTTCTGCTGTGGTCGGGTTTTGAGTCTTACTCAACTTCACACTTTGCAACACATGCAAGAACTTCTTCTTTGACTATTCTATTTTGAACTACTTCAAAATCTTGTCAAGGTATGTTCTCATTGAAAAATCTTATCAAGCGTCTTGATCTATCTCTATAGATCTTGATGCCCAATATTTAAGCAGCTTCACCGAGGTCTTTCTTTGAAAAACTCCTTTCAAACACTTCTTTATGCTTTCTAGAAAATTCTACATCATTTCCGATCAACAAATATGTCATTCACATAGATTTATCGGAAAGGCTGTAGTGCTCCCACTCACTTTCTTGTAAATACAGGCTTTCACCATATATCTGTATAAAACCATATGCTTTGATCGCCTTATCAAAGTGTATATTCCAACTCAGAGATGCTTGCACTAGTTTATAGATGGATCGCTGGAGTCTGCACACTTTGTTAGCACCTTTAGGATCGCAAAACCTTTGGTTGTGTCATATACAACTCTTCTTTAAGAAATCCATTAAGGAATGTAGATTTTGACATCCATTTGCCAGATTTCATAAAATGCGGCAAGTGCTAACATGATTCGGACAGACTTAAGCATCGCTACGAGTGAGAGAATCTCATCGTAGTCAACACCTTGAACTCGTCGAACACATTTTGCGACAATTCGAGCTTTCTAGATAGTAAAACTATCATCATCATCCGTCTTCCTCTTGAAGATCCATTTATTCTCAATGGCTTGCCGATCATCAGGCAAGTCCACCAAAGTCCACACATTGTTCTCATGCATGGATCCTATCTCATATTTCATGGCCTCAAGCCATTTTGCGGAATCTGGGCTCATCATCGCTTCCTCATAGTTTGTAGGTTCGTCATGGTCTAGTAACATGACTTCTAGAACATGATTACAGTACCACTCTAGTGTGGAACGTGCTCTGGTTGACCTACGAGGTTCGTTAGTAACTTGATATGAAGTTTTATGATCATTATCATTAGCTTCCTCTTTAGTTGGTGTAGGCATCACGAGAATGGATTTCTATGATGATCTACTTTCCGATTTGAGAGAAGCGTACAATTACCTCATCAAATTCTACTTTACTCCCACTCACTTCTTTCCAAAGAAACTCCTTCTCTAGAAGGGATCCATTCTTAGCAACAAAGAACTTGCCTTCGGATCTATGATAGAAGGTGTACCTAATAGTCCTTTTTGGGTATCCTATGAAGACGCACTTCTCCGATTTGGGTTCGAACTTATCAGGCTTGAAGCTTTTTCACATAAGCGTCGCAACACCAAACTTTAAGAAACGACAGCTTCGGTTTCTTTCCAAACCATAGTTCATATGGTGTCGTCTCCACGGATTTAGATGGTGCCCTATTTAAAGTGAATGCAGCTATCTCTAATCCATAACCCCAAAACGATAGTGGTATATCGGTAAGGGACATCATACATTGCACCATATCTAATAAAGTACTGTTACGACGTTTGGACATAGCATTACGCTTATGGTGTTCCAGGTGGCATGAGTTGTGAAACTATTCCACATTGTTTTAAATGAAGGCTAAACTCATAACTCAAATATTTGCTTCCGCGATCAGATTGTAGAAACTTTATTTTGTTGTTATGATGATTCTCTACATCACTCTGAAGTTCTTTGAACTTTTTCAAATGTTTCAGACTTGTGTTTCATTAAGTAGATATACCCATATCTGCTCAAATCATCTATTAAGGTTAGAAAATAACGATATCGCCGCGAGCCACAACACTCATTAGACCGCATACATCGGTATGTATTATTTCCAATAAGTCAGTGGCTCTCTCCATTGTTTTGGAGAATGGAGTCTTAGTCATCTTGCACATGAGGCATGGTTCGCAAGCATCAAATGATTCATAATCAAGTGATTCCAAAAGTCGATCCGCATGGAGTTTCTTCATCCGCTTTACACCAATATGACCTAACGGCAGTGCCACAAGTATGTTGCACTATCATTATCAACTTTGCATCTTTTGGCATCAATATTATGAATATGTGTATCACTATGATTGAGATTCAATAAACCATTTATATTAAGTCTATGACCATAGAAGGTTTTATTCATGTAAACAGAACAACAATTATTCTTTGACTTAAATGAATAATTGTATTGCAATAAACATGATCCAATCATATTCATGCTCAACACAAACACCAAATAACATTTATTTTAGGTTCAACACTAATCCCGAAGGTAAAAGGAGTGTGCGATGGTGATCTTATCAACCATGGAATCATTTCCAACCCACATTGTCACCTTGCCCTTAACTACTTTATGTTCATTTTGCAACTCCTGTTTCGAGTTACTAATCATAGAAACTGAACCGGTATCAAATACCCTAGGGTTACTATGAACACTAGTAAAGTACACAACAATAACATGTATATCAAATATACTTATGTTCACTTTGCCATCCTTCTTATCCGCCAAGTATTTGGGGTAGTTCCGCTTCCAGTGACCATTTCCTTTGCAGTAGAAGCACTTAGTTTCAGGCTTAGGTCTAGCTTTGGGCTTCTTCATGGGAGTGGCAACTTGCTTTCCATTCTTCTTGAAGTTCCCTTTCTTTCCCTTGCCCTTTTACTTGAAACTAGCGGTCTTTTCAACCATCAACACTTGATGCTTTTTCTTGATTTCTACCTTTGTCGATTTTTGGATTGCGAAGAGCTTGGAAATCGTTTCCGTTATCCCTTGCATATTATAGTTCATCATGAAGTACTAGTAACTTGGTGATAGTGACTAGAGAACTCTGTTTATCACTATTTTATCTGGAAGATTAACTCCCACTTGATTGAAGTGATTATAGTACTCAGACATTCTGAGCATATGATCAATAGCTGAGCTATTCTCCTCCATCTTGTAGGCAAAGTACTTTTCAGAGGTCTCATACCTCTCGACTCGAGGATGAGTCTGAAATACCAATTTCATCTCTTGGAACATCTTATATTCTCCATGACGTTCAAAACCTTTTTGAAGTCGCGGTTCTAAGCCGTAAAGCATGGCACACTAAAGTATCAAGTAGTCATCATACCGATCTTGCCAAACGTTCATAACATATGCATCTGCTCCTGCAATAGGTCCGTCACCTAGCGGTGCATCAAGGACA
Organism: Triticum aestivum; assembly: GCF_018294505.1. NCBI lineage: Eukaryota > Viridiplantae > Streptophyta > Magnoliopsida > Poales > Poaceae > Triticum > Triticum aestivum. The sequence continues at coordinate 75,627,368 of NC_057809.1, forward strand.
TAATTCTTCTGTGCAGCAATGAGGATAATCCTCAAGTTATGGACACAGTCCGCATCATTGCTACTATCATCTTTCAACTTATTTTTCTCTAGGAACATATCAAAAATAAATGGGGAGCAACATCGCAAGCTATTGATCTACAACATAGATATGCAAATACTATCTGGACAATGTTCATGATAAATTAAAGTTCAATTAATCATATTACTAAAGAACTCCCACTTAGATAGACATCCCTCTAGCCATCTAAATGATCATGTGATCCATATCAACTAAACCATGTCCGATCATCACGTGAGATGGAGTAGTTTTCAATGGCGAACATCATTATGTTGATCATATCTACTATATGAACGTTCGACTTTTCGGTCTCTGTGTTCCAAGGCCATATCTACATATGCTAGGCTCGTCAAGTTTAACCAGAGTATTCTGCATGTGCAAAATTGGCTTGCACCTGTTGTATGTGAATGTACAGCTTATCACACCCGATCATCACGTGGTGTCTCGGCACGACGAACTGTAACAACGGTGCATACTCAAGGAGAACACTTGTACCTTGAAATTTAGTGAGGGGTCATCTTATAATTCTACCGCCGTACTAAGAAAAATAAGATGCATAAAGGGTAAACATCACATGCAATCAAAACATGTGACATGATATGGCCATCATCATCTTGTGCCTTCGATCTCCATCTCCAAAGCACTATCATGATCTCCATCGTCATCGGCTTGACACCTTGATCTCCATCATAGCATCGTTGTCGTCTCGCCAACTATTGCTTCCACGACTATCACTACCGCTTAGTGATAAAGTAAAGCAATTAAATGGCGATTGCATTTCATACAATAAAGAGACAACCATAAGGCTCCTGCCAGTTGCCGATAAATTTTACAAAACATGATCATCTCATACACCAATTTATATCTCATCATGTCTTGACCATATCATATCACAACATGCCCTGCAAAAACAAGTTAGACGTCCTCTACTTTTTTGTTGCAAGTTTTACGTGGCTGCTACGGGCTTCTAGCAAGAACCGTTCTTACCTATGCATCAAAACCACAATGATTTTTCATCAAGTGTGCTGTTTTAGCCTTCAACAAGGACCGGCCATAGTCAAACTTGATTCAACTAAAGTTGGCGAAACAAACACCCGCCAGCCACCTGTGTGCGAAGCACATCGGTAGAATCAGTTTCATGAACGCGGTCATGTAATGTCGGTCCGGTACGCTTCTTCCAACAATACCACCGAATCAAAGTAAGACGTTGGTGGTAAGCAGTATGACTATTATCGCCCAGAACTCTTTGTGTTCTACTCGTGCATATAACATCTACGCATAGACCTGGCTCGAATGCCACTGCTGGGGAACGTAGCATACAATTTCAAAAATTTCCTACGATCACGCAAGATCTATCTAAGAGATGCATAGCAAGGAGACGAGGAGAGTGTGTCCATGTACCCTCATAGACCAAAAGCGGAAGCATTAGGTTAACGTGGTTGATGTAGTCGAACGTCTTCACGATCCAACCGAACCAAGTACCGAACATGTGGCACCTCCGAGTTTTGCACACGTTCATCTCGATGACGTCCCTCGAACTCTTGATCCAGCAGAAGGTCGAGGGAGAGTTCCGTCAGCATGATGGTGTAGTGACGGTGATGGTTATGTGATCCATCCAGGGCTTCGCCTAAGCACTATGATGCTATGACCGGAGGAGCAAACTATGGAGAGAGACGCCGCACACAGCTTGGAACAATTGTTGTGTCTCCAAGGGGTGCCCTGCCCACGTATATAAAGGAGGGATAGGGAGGAGGCCGACCCTAGGGGGCGCGCCATAAGGGGGTAGTCCTACTAGGACTCCTAGTCCTATTAGGATTCGCCCCCCTTCTTTTCCTTCTCATGGAGGGGGAAATGGGGAAAGGAGAGGGTGTAGGAGAATGAAAGGGGGGTGGCGCCCCCTTCCCTAGTCCAATTTGGCCGCATCCCTTGTGGGGGGCGCACCAGCCCCTTGTTAGCTGGTTAGCCTCCCTCCTATGGCCCAGATGGACCATATCTTTCCCCAGGGGGTTCCGGTAACCCCTCTGGTACTCCGATAAGTACCCGGTACACTCCGGAACCCTTCCGGTGTCCAAATACTACCTTCCAATATATCAATCTTTAACTCTCGACCATTTCAAGACTCCTCGTCATGTACGTGATCTCATTGGACTCCTAACAAACTTCGGTCACCAAAACACATAACTCATAATACAAATCGTCATCGAATGGTAAGCGTGCGGACCCTACGGGTTCGAGAACTATGTAGACATGACCGAGACACATCTCTGACCAATAACCAATTGCGGAACCTAGATGCTCATATTGGTTCCTACATATTCTATGAAAATCTTTATCGGTCAAACCACAATAACAACGCACGTTATTCCCTTTGTCATTGGTATGTTACTTGCCCGAGATTCGATCGTCGGTACCATCATACCTAGTTCAATCTCGTTACCGGCAAGTCTCTTTAGTCATTCTGTAATGCATCACCCCGAAACTAACTCATTAGTCATATTGCTTGCAAGGCTAATAGTGATGTGCATTACCGAGAGGTCCCAAAAATACCTCTCTGATACTCGGAGTGACAAATCCTAATCTTGATCTATGCTAACCCAACAAACACCTTCGGAGACACCTGTAGAGCATCTTTATAATCACCTAGTTACGTTGTGACGTTTGATAGCACACAAGGTGTTCCTCCGGTATTCGGGAGTTGCATAATCTCATAGTCAGAGGAATATGTATAAGTCATGAAGAAAACAATAGCAATAAAACTTAACGATCATTATGCTAAGCTAACGGATGGGTCTTGTCCATCACATCATTCTCTAATGATGTGATCCCGTTCATCAAATGATAACACATGTCTATGGTTAGGAAACTTAACCATCTTTGATTAACAAGCTAGTCTAGTAGAGGCATACTAGGGACACTCTGTTTTGTCTATGTATTCACACATGTACTAAGTTTCTAGTTAAAACAATTCTACCATGAATAGTAAACATTTATCATGATATAAGGAAATATAAATAAAAACTCTATTATTTCCTCTTGGGCATATTTCCTTCACTATCGCTCGAAAGGGCTTGATTTTCTTGTCAATAGGCTGATGATCGGGTCCCCCGTAAGGGTTCATCCTTTTTGCCCGTCCGGTGGGCTGCTTAAGGGCAGGAGGGTCCCACCAAGCTACTTGGGCTTCCCAGGAGCTTTCCATTTTGCAGTACTTCTGTACTATGTGTGCCAAATCTGTAAAGTGTAGTATGCGGCGGTGGTTGAGGGCATTGAGGATTCCCTCGTTCGTACAGTTGTGGCAAAAAATGAAACTGCATCGTCGTCGCAGCAATCATTAATCTTATTTTTAAGGAGGAACCTTGTAGAGAAGTGATGGACCATTTCCCGAGGTTGCTGCCGTATGTACATTAGGTCGCATATATGTCTGGAGGACCTGAATTGCTTGGGGAGTATTGCTTGTGGTGGGTGGGCGGTTTAAAATCTAGACCCTGACCCATTATTGGATCTGAAGTTTGAAGAATCTCCATAGTCACCAGTTCAGGATTAGTAAGGTCCTGAAGACTTCCGGACTTAATGCCTGATCCTGTGTTCGGAGGACATGAGGTCACTTCTCAAGGATGAGTATCCGGCTCGCCGGGCTTGGAAATCCGAACATAGCTGGTGTTCAATTTAGGGGGAGAGGCGTTCTCATCTTGTTCCTCAACGACCGCTACCAGGTGGGTGACCGGCGTGGACTTGATTTCCCTCTGATCGGGTTTAAGCCCAATCCCATCATAGTCTGTTGTGACCCCCAGGGCGGCGATGCGATCTAGCAGCTCGATCAAGGACGAGATATCTGTGAAGGAAATATGCCCTAGAGGCAATAATAAAGTTGTTATTTATATTTCCTTATATCATGATAAATGTGTATTATTCATGCTAGAATTGTATTAACCGGAAACTTAGTACATGTGTGAATAAATAGACAAATAGAGTGTCCCTAGTATGCCTCTACTTGACTAGCTCGTTAATCAAAGATGGTTAAGTTTCCTAGCCATGGACATGTGTTGTCATTTGATGAACGGGATCACATCATTAGAGAATGATGTGATTGACTAGACCCATCTGTTAGCTTAGCACTATAAATCGTTTAGTTTATTGATATTGCTTTCTTCATGACTTATACATGTTCCTATGACTATGAGATTATGCAACTCCCGAATACCGGAGGAACACTTAGTGTGCTATCAAATGTCACAACATAACTGGGTGATTATAAAGATGCTCTACAGGTGTGTCCGATGGTGTTTGTTGAGTTGGCATAGATCGAGACTAGGATTTGTCACTCCGTGTATCGGAGAGGTATCTCTGGGCCCTCTCGGTAATGCACATCACCATAAGCCTTGCAAGCAATGTGACTAATGAGTTAGTTGCAGGATGATGCATTACGGAACGAGTAAAGAGACTTGCCGGTGACGAGATTGAACTAGGTATTATGATACTGACGATCGAATCTCGGGCAAGTAACATACCGATGACAAAGGGAACAACGTATGTTGTTGTGCCTTTTGACCGATAAAGATCTTCGTAGAATATGTAGGATCCAATATGAGCATCCAGGTTCCGCTATTGGTTATTGAACGAAGATGTGTCTCGGTCATGTCTACATAGTTCTCGAACCTGTAGGGTCCGCACGCTTCACTTTCGATGACGATTTGTATTATGAGTTACGTGATATGATGACCGAAGTTTGTTCGGAGTCCCGGATGAGATCACGGACATGACGAGGAGTCTCGAAATGGTCGGGAGGTAAAGATTCATATATTGGAAGGCTAGATTCGAACATCGGAAAGGTTCCGAGTGATTCGGGTATTTTTCGGAGAACCGGGGAGTTACGAGAATTCACCGGGGGAAGTATTGAGTCTTATTGGGCTTTGGCGGAAAGGAGAGAAGGGCCACAAGGGGAGGCAGCGCGCCCCCCATGGGCTGGTCTGAATTGGACTAGGAGGGGGCAGTGCCCCCCTCTTTCCTTCTCCCTCTCCCTCTCCTTCCTTCTTCTCCTACTTGGAATAGGAAAAGGGGAAACCTACTCGTACTAGGAGTAGGAATCTCCCCTTGGGCGCACCCCCCTAGGATGTCCGCCTCCTCCCTCCCTCCTTTATATACGGGGGACGGGAGGACCCCAAAGGCACACAAGTTAACAATTGTTTTAGCCGTGTGCGGTGCCCCCCTCCACAGTAACACACCTCAGTCATATCGTCGTAGTGCTTAGGGGAAGCCATGCGTCGGTAACTTCATCATTACCGTCAACACGCTGTCGTGTTGACGAAACTCTCCCTTGACCTCTACTGGATCTAGAGTTCGAGGGACGTCACCGAGCTGAACGTGTGCAGATCACGGAGGTGTCATGCGTTCGGTACTTGATCGGTTGGATCGCTAAGACGTTCGACTACATCAACCGCGTTACTCAACGCTTCCGCTTTCGGTCTACAAGGGTACGTAGACACACTCTCCCCTCTCATAGCTATGCATCTCCTAGATAGTTCTTGCGTGATCGTAGGAATTTTTTTGAAATAATGCGTTCCCCAACAATCTACTGGATCCACCTTTTCGGAGTGTTCGAGGCTGACACGGAGATGATGTTTGGCGATTATGGGGGCCGTCGTTGGCTTGACGGCCGAGCGAGCGCCCATGTGATACGTCTCCGACATATCTATAATTTTTGATTGTTCCATGTTGTTTTATTATCAATCTTGGATGTTTTATAATCATTTTATAGCATTTTTGGTACTAACCTATTGACATAGTGCTATTTCCAGTTCCTGTTTTTCCATGTTTTTTACATCGCAGGAAATCAATGTCAAACAGAGTCCAAATGGAATGAAACTTTATGATGATTTTTTATGGGCCAAAAGGAAGCAGATGGGCCCTGGTTGCACCTGGGGTGGTGCCCTGAGGGGGCACAACCCACCAGGAAGCTCCAGGACGACCTGGCGCGCCCAGGTGGGTTGTGCCCACCCCGGGTCCCCCCGGACAACCTCTTTGCTCTATAAATACCCAAATATTCCCAAAATACTAGCGGAGTCGACGAAATATTCATCCAGCCACCGCAGAGTCCAGAAACACCAGATCCAATCTAGACACCATCACGGAGGGGTTCACTACTTCCATTGGTACCTCTCCGATGATGCGTGAGTAGTTCTTTGTAGACCTTTGGGTCGGTAGTAGCTAGATGGCTTCATCTCTCTCTCTCTCTCTCTCTCTCTCTTGATCCTCAATACAATGGTCTCTTGGAGATCCATATGATGTAACTCTTTTGCGGTGTGTTTGTTGGGATCGATGAACTTTGAGTTTATGATCAGATCTATGTTTTTATATCCATGGAAGTATTTGAGTTTCTTTGATCTCTTTTATGCACTTATATGCATGATCTCTTATAGCCTCGTATTTATTCTCTGATATTTCCGTTTTGTCTGGACAACTCGATCTATTTGTCTTGCAATGGGAAGAGGTGCCCGGTAGTGGGTTTGATCCTACGGTGCTTGATCCTAGTGACAGAAAGGGAACCGACACGTATGTATCGTCGCTGCTAAGGATAAAAAGACGAGATCTCTATCTACCACCATATAGATTAATGGATCTTGTCTACATCATGTCATCGTTCTTATTGCATTACTCCGTTTTTCCATGAACTTAATACACTAGATGCATGCTGGATAGCGGTCGATGTGTGGAGTAATAGTAGTAGATGCAGCAGGAGTCGGTCTACTAATCTTGGACGTGATGCCTATGTAATGATCATTTCCTGGATATCATCATAATTATTTGAAGTTCTATCAATTGCCCAACAGTAATTTGTTTACCCACCATTTGCTATTTTTCTCGAGAGAAGCCACTAGTGAAACCTATGGCCCCAGGGTCTTATTTCTCATATATTTGCCTTTGCGATCTACTTTTTCCTTGCTTTTATTTTCAGATCTATTAAACCAGAAATCCAAAAATACTTTGTTACACTTTATTTTATTTGCGATCTATTTATCCAATCTATTACAACCTTTTTACTATCACACACCAATTTCTGGCGCCGTTACCCGAAAGGGATTGACAACCCCTTTAACATGTCGGGTTGCAAGGTGTTGTTATTTGTGTGCAAGTGCTGCTTACATTGTGTTGCTTGGGTCTCCTACTGGTTCGATACCTTGGTTTCATAACTTAGGGAAATACTCTACCGTCGCTGTGCTACATCATTCCTCCCTCTCCGGGGAAATACCGACGTAGTTCCAGCTGCCTTCACCATGGTAAAACCGCCGAGCTGGAGGAGCTGTCCTAGAGTTAGGGCCCCTCTAGAAGTAATATCGTCATTAATGACAAGGCGAGCCATCGATCCTTTTGTCGACAACACAAAGGAACTCTCAATGAAAGCACCAATGTTGGTGTCAAAACCGGCCGATCTCGGCTAGGGGGTCCCGAACTGTGCGTCTCAGGATGGAAGGTAACAAGGGACACAGGGAACACGATGTTTACCCAGGTTCGGGCCCTCTTAATGGAGGTAAAACCCTATGTCCTACTTGATTGTATTTGATGAGTATAGGGGTTACAAGAGTCGATCTACCTCGAGATCATAATGGCTAAACCCTAGATGTCTAGCCTATATGAATTCTGATCATCTCTACAGACTAAACCGTCCGGTTTATATATACACCAGAGGGGTACAAAGGCGGTTTAAAAGGGAAGGAAAGAATACATATGGTCTCCAATCTTGCCTTCCACGCATCCAGGAGTCCTATCCGAACACGAGGAATAATCTTCCGTTCTATCTTCATGGCCCATCAGCCTGGCACATGCTCGAATAGGCCGGACACCTAAGGACCCCCGAATCCAGGTCTCCCTCACCCGGCCCACCAGGTGCACCCTAGTGGATTGTGACCTCCTCGTGGCTCTTTTGGTCCTCCCACGAAGCTTCGGAGGTCTCTTTTGTTCCAAAAAAATTTGTCAAAAAGTTTCAGCTCATTTGGAGAACTTTCATTTCTGCACAAAAAACAACAACACGATAGTTCTGCTGAAAATAGCACCAGTCCGGGTTAGTTCCATGCAAATCATACCAAAACCATGTAAAATTGTTGTAAACATGGCATGAGTACTTCATAAATTATAGATATGTTGGAGACGTATCAGCATACCCAAGCTTAATTCCTACTCGTCCACGAGTAGGTAAATGATAAAAGAAATAATTTATGAAGTGTGAATGCTAGCAAAGTGCACAAGTTTGATCAATGACAATTTCAATCACTTTTCCTAGCATCATAACATCAATTGTTTCTTATAAAACTTCTCATGTTAAAGCAGTAATCAATTCACATGTTAAGGTTCAAACAATGAATTCTCTTGAAACTCAACAACCTATGTTCATAGTCACCAAACAATTGTAATTCAACTTATTCAACAGAGTTTAAGTAAGAGCTCCACATACTCAACCATCATATAGTCTTCTATGATTGCTAACACTCACCGCATACACATGAGCAAAACGTTTCAACCGGACACATAGAAAGATAGGGGCTTATAATTTCACCTCCCAACGTATTCACCTCAAGGGTGATGTCAACAATAATAACTCATGCTACCCATATCCAACAGGATATATGTGCATAGATCTTTCCTCACCACATGATGCTTGCCAAAGGAGAAAAATAAAAGGAATAGAGAGAAAAACTTTGACTCTTGCATGAAAGTAAATACATAAAAGTAAAAGATAGGCCCTTCGTAGAGGGAAGCAGAGGTTGACATGCGCTTATTTGTTTGTATGCTGAACCCCTTAGTGGAAAAGAACGTCACGTCGTATTGCCCCTTGTGATGGAAACCTTTATTATGTAGTCTGTCGCTTTTATCCTTCACCATCACAAGTTCGTACAACGCTCAATTTTCTCTTACACTAAATGATCCCAGACTTTTAGAAGCAATTTTTACTGCCTTATTACACCGATGAAAACTTACTTGAAGGATCTTGCTCAATCCTTAGGTAGGGATGATGGACTCTTGAAGATAAGATTTGGGTTTAAGGGTTTTTGGATGCACAAGTAGTATCTCTACTTGGTGCGGAATTTTTGGCTAGCAAGGATGGGGGGAAAGCACCACATGTTGAAGGATCTATGACAATATAACTTCTATGTGAATACGAACAAACATAAACCATTACATTGTCTTCCTTGTCCAACGTCAGCAATTTTGGCATATAATATTTTGATGGGGGCTCACAATCACTAAATATTTCCATGATAGTGTATTTGCATCTGAAAGTTCTCTTCCTTATACTAATTATTCGTGAATTGCTTGTATGACCAATATTGTGATTGTCAAGCCTCAAAAGATTCACTTTCCAAACCCAATGTGAAGCTACCACTAGGCATGATATAATTTTAACTTCATGATATTCAATTCATTCAACGATTTACTCATAGGATATAAGTGAAGCACAAGAGAAATGACGAGCTACTCCAAAAAAGATATAAGTGAAGATCAAGCGAGTAGTTGAGTAAATAGGTAGCTATTTGAGGACTCTCTCTTATTCAAAAACTTTTAGATCTAAGCATTTTATTAAAACAGCAAGAAAAACAAAATAAAATGACATTCCAAGAATATCACACATCATGTGAAGAAGCAAAAACTTAGGCTCAACTGATACTAACCGATAATTGTTGAAGAAAAAAGGTGGGATGCCTACCGGGGCATCCCCAAGCTTAGATGCTTGAGACTTCTTGAAATATTATCTTGGGATGCCTTGGGAATCCCCAAGCTTGAGATTTTGTGTCTCCTTAATTCTTCTCATATCACGGTTTTCCTAAATCTCAAAAGCTTCATCCACACACAACTCAACAAGGACTCGTGAGATAAGTTAGTATAGACCAATGCAAAAAACTTATCATTATCGACTGTAGAAAATAACTAAAATTATTATTCAACATTTCACACTAAATTCCTCTGCATATTTAATACTCCTATCCTCACATACAATAATTAAACAAGCAAACATATGCAAACAATGAAAACATAACAGCAATCTGCCAAAACAGTACAGTCTGTAAAGAATCCAAGAGTATCAATACTTCCCTAACTCCAAAAGTTATGAAACTTTGCCACACTATAGAAATTTTTTCAGATATCATTTTGCAAAAAATTTCAATATTTTATCACATTTTGAATTTTCTAGGGATTTTTTTCAATAGCGGCAAACTTTCTGCTTTCAAACAACAACATGTATACTTTTAAAATAAGCATGGCAAATGCTATCATTACCACTTTTATTAAAACAAAAGATGCAAAACATTATTATAAATAACAGAAAGCAAATCCTATCAAAATAAAATGATGGTCCAAGCAAAGCACATATCCTGTGACGAATGAAAACATAGCTCCAAGTGAGGTTACCGATAATGTTGGAGACGAAAGAGGGGATGCCTTCTGGGGCATCCCCAAGCTTAGTTTCTTAGATATTCCTTGAATATTAGCTTGGGGTGCCTTGGGCATCTCCATGATTAGGTTATTGTCACTATTTATTCTTCTCATATCGACATCTCACCCAAAACCTGAAAACTTCAATCACACAAAACTTAACGAAACTTTTTGAGATAGGGTAGTATGATAAAGAGCAAACCATTTCACTTTTCGTACTGTCAAAGACAAGATTCATAATTTTTCCCACACAATTCCTACTGTGTCATATCATTTACACAATTTATATTGAGCAATATAAGCCATGGAAATTAGAAAAGAAGCAAACTATGCATTGAAAACAGAATCTGTCAAAAACAGAACAGTCTGTAGTAATCTGTACCCCAACCATACTTCTACTACTCCAAAAATTCTGAAAAAATAGGAAAACCTGGGTAATTTGTCTATTAATATTCTTCGAAAAGAATGAGCATTTTATCACGCTTCTGTTAAAAATTAGAATTGTTTTCCTGAGCACAAAAGTTTCTGTTTTTCAGCAAGATCAAATCAACTATCACCATAAGCCATCCCAAAGGTCTTACTTGGCACTTTATTGAAACACAAGCAATAAAACATGATTAATACAGTAGCCTAATCATGTGAAAACACAAAAACAGTAGGTAAAAGTGTTGGTTTGTCTCCCAACAAGTGCTTTTCTTTAATGCCTTTTAGCTAGGCATGATGATTTCAATGATGCTCGCATAAAAGATAAGAATTGAAACACGAAAAGAGAGCATCATGAATCACATGAAAAGCACATTTAAGCTTAACCCAGTTTCTATGCATATGGATTTTGTGAGCAAATAATTTATGGGAGCAAGAATCAACTAGCATAGGAAGGCAAAACAAGTGCAACTTCAAAACTTTCAACACATAAAGAGGGAACTTGATACTATTGCAATATGTAAAAGCATATGTTCCTCTCTCATAGTAATTTTTAGTAGCATCATGCATGGATTCAAAAATATAACTATCACATGAAGCATTCTTTTCATGACACAAAAGCATAGAAAGTTTATTACTCTCCACATAAGCAAATTTCTTCTCATCAATAGTAGTGGGAGCAAACTCAACAAAATAACTATCATGAGAGTGAAAATTAAAATCATGATGACAAGTTTCATGGTTATCATTATTCTTTATAGCATACATGTCATCAGCATAATCATCATAGATAGCTACTTTGTTATCATAGTCAATTGAAGCCTCATCCAAAATGGTGGATTCATCACTAAATAAAGTCATGACCTTTCCCAATCCACTTTCATCATTATAATCATCATAAGTAGGAGGCATGCAATCATCATAACAAATTTTCTTATCAAAACTTGGGGGACTAAAAATATCATATTCATCAAATATAGCATCCCCAAGCTTATGGCTTTGCATATCATTAGCATCATGGATATTCAAATAATTCATACTAACAACATTGCAATCATGCTCATCATTCAAATATTTTGTGCCAAAAATTTTATTGACTTCTTCTTCTAATAATTGAGCGCAATTTTCCAAACCATCATTTTCAAGAAAGATATTATAAAGATGATCAATAATATGATGCAACCTCAATTCCATTTTTTTGTAGTTTCCTTTTATAGACCAGACTAGTGATAAACAAGAAACTAAAAGATTCAATTGCAAGATCTAAAGATATACCTTCAAGCACTCACCTCCCCGACAACGGCGCCAGAAAAGAGCTTCGTTGATGGGATATGAGTGCCACTTACCTAACCTCCCCGGAAACGGTGCCAGAAAAGAGCTTGATGTCTACTACACAACTTTATTCTTGTAGACACGTGTTGGGCCTCCATGCGCAGAGTTTTGTAGGACAGTAGCAATTTTCCCTCAAGTGGATGACCTTAGGTTTATCAATCCGTGGGAGGCGTAGGATGAAGATAGTATCTCTCAAACAACCCTACAACCAAATAATAAAAATCTCTTGTGTCCCCAACGCACCAAATACAATGAAAATTTGTATAGGTGCACTAGTTCGGCGAAGAGATGGTGGTACAAGTGTAGTAATGCTAGTAGATATTGATTTTTGTAGTAGGAACAATAAAAACAGTAAGGTAGCAAGTAACAAAAGTGAGCACAAACGGTATTGCAATGCTTGAAAATGAGGCCTAGGGACTGTACTTTCGCTGGTGCAATCTCCCAACAATGCTAATATAATTGGATCATATAACTATCCCTCAACATGCAATGAAGAATCACTCCAAAGTTCTTATCTAGCAGAGAACATAAGAAGAAATCGTTTGTAGGGTCCGAAACCACCTCGAAGCTATTATTTCTGATTGATCTATCCAAGAGTTTGTACTAAAATAACACCAGATAATTTCAGATTCATAATACTCAATCCAGCACAAAGAACCTCAAAGAGTGCCCCAAGATTTCTACCAAAGAAACAAAGACAAGAACGTGCATCAACCCCTATGCGTAGATTACCCCAATGTCACCTCGGGAATCCGTGAGTTGAGTGCCAAAACATATATCAAGTGAATCAAAATAATACCCCTTTGTCACCATGAGTATTTATTTGCAAGACATACCACTACTGCAGGATGCTGCTAACGCGACACTACGATCAGAGACCCTTCGACGAAACGGTGGTGTAAAGTAACCGTCAAAAAGGTGCAAAACATTTGCGATGGAGGATGCATCAAACATGGTTCAGATTTTAGTTGCGTGTGCGATGCAGGGCATACAGTTTAGCTCAATTAACCATTTGCGATGAGGAGGAACAAAAGAAATGGGCAGCCAGATGAAGGTGTGTGCAATGTACATCATACGGTTCACTCGGATGAACTGTTTGTGATTAGGAAACACAAAAGAAATGTTCAGCTAGATCAAAGTTGTGTGCGATATATGGCATGCGGTTCACTCAGATGAAATGTTTGCGTTGAGACATGAGAACAGAAATGGTTCAAATGAACAAGATGTGTGTGATATGAGGCAAACAGGTCTGTAATCGGAAACGTGTGCGAAGACCGATAACAACACAGACGATTACTTCTAACAAGCCGTGTGTGTTGTGAGAAAACGATTGCTGGTATACAATTGTGAGTGATTCTTGAAAACATCAGCGACGGGTTCCATTGTTTAGTCCGTGTGCGATGTGATTTTCTTTGTCCGCACAACATCTACGCTCTGTCTACAGAGCATCAACATATATACTTAAAAGGACAACATTGCATAACCAAATTAAGCATACAATTACACAAGTGACTAGACACATAACATTTCCACACACCAAAGAAACCAATTACATGCATACTAAAGTAGGAGAAACGAGGATCTAATCATCTATTTACTGTTGCGACGACGCTTGCTATTGCTCAGCTTCCGGCTATGTCATGGGTTTGTCACGGCAGATGTCCTTGTGAAAGGACTTAGTCGTGGAGCCATCGCAATGGGTTAGCTTAAAGGGGTTAAACCGGACAAGGGGACACGGGGAGTTTATACTAGTTCGGCCCCTTCGATGAAGGTAAAAGCCTACGTCTAGTTGTGATTGATATTGCTAGGGTTTCGATGACCAGGGAGCGAATCCTCTTTGACTGGCCCTCGAGTTGTTGTTTCTTGTCCCTAAACCGCTGCCGGGTCTGTCGTGGAGTTGACACGGCAGATGTCCTAGAGCAAGGACTTAGTCGTAGGGCCATCGCACTAGGAAGCTTAAAGGGGTTAATTGGGGCAAAGGACACAAGAGAGAGTTTTTATACTAGTTCGGCCCCTTATGATGAAGGTAAAAGCCTACATCTAGTTGGTATTGGTATTGCCGAGGTTTCGATCTCCAAGAGGCTTAACTCGCCGACATGGTTCTCGACTTGGTTGTCTCTTCCCCTAAACCGCCATCGGGTCGTCCCCTTATATACACGGGTTGACGCCTGGTGGCCTACAGAGTCCCGACCAGCTCATAATCGTGTCCGGCTCAGTGACTTCCTTTACCTGCCTTTCTTTACAAGTATTTCCTTACATACAGCGGTTTACAGTATCAAGCCTTAAGCCGGCCCTAGACCTTTGGGCCTTCTATACGTTTAGTAAACTATCATCTTGAATGTTTATCGGGCTTCTTATGCAACCCGCCATTAGGGCTGACCCGGCCCCTCCTGGCCGGGTCATACTGGTAGTAATATCCCCAACAGGGTCGTCCCTTTATATACATAGGTTGACACCCGCCGGTTTACAGAGTCCCGAAGCCGGATCATAAACGTGTCCGGTTCGGCCTCTATACTTCCTATCTTACAACGCAAGTGACATAATAAGGTCGGTTTACATCTACAGGCCTTAACTCGCCTTTGACATAATAAGGTCGGTTTTCATCAAGCGCCATCATTCTTACATCTTTATGGTCTTCTAATCTTCATAAAGTTAATCCGGTTACTCCTGGCCCGTTTGAACTTGTTCATGTCAATCTTCAATACTTTGAAAAAACTCCTCCTTTGCATCTTCACCTTGATCTTGTAAACCGCTGTGACATCATACTCCAGGATCATGATAAACCGCCGTGACGTCATCTATCCGTTGAAGCTGAGGATTACCTTCATTAATGCATATCCAGTCATCGAGGCGACACCATTATTAACTATCCATTTTTGAGCTCCACGATTCCCGCACTTGTCGCTTTATCGCTTCGCCTTATAAATAGGGCCACGGGTCCTTATCATTTTTCCCCTTCGTCTCCTTCGCTTCTTCTTCCTCCTCGCGACACCTCTGCCCCTGAGCGCCGCCGCCGTCACCGAGCTTCTCCTCTGCTTCGACAAAGGCCGCTGCATCAACCTGACCGTTACCAGAGAGCTGCGGCGTTCCTCCGTTGCTTCTACAGTCGTTGTAAGTCCTTTTCTTTCCCCCTTGTAGATCTGTCTAGGGTTTCCTTGGTCTTCGTAGTTCATTGAAATTCATCGGAGTTCTGGTGCTGCTCTTCCCTTTTCCTCCTTAGTCTTGTGATAGAAAATCTGAATGTTGATATATTCCGTGTAATGGTTTATCTTACACTACTACCACGAACCTTTTGCATGCGAAAAAACTGATCTGAACCTTTAGAACCTGCTTTGGGTCCTACCCTTTTTAGGTCAAAATATTTTTGCCTTTCTGTCTTCGGTAGATCCAAAATTCCCATGTGATCCTGTGAAACTTGTTTTTTCTTACTTAGCCCTTTTCACCTTAGGTCTGTATCCTCTGTACCATGTAGGCGGTTTACCCTTGTAAAAAATAATCTATCTCATACCATTAGTCCCCTAGTAAACCGGCAAACCTCCTTTACATTGATGGTAATAGTCCGGTTTAACAACACATGTATGCCCTTGATATAACCTTGTTATTCATTATTGTATTAGTCTCCGGTTTCCACAATTTGATATATCTGTATATCTTTATTCCTATTGCATCTTGCATGTCATCATGAATGATTTGTAAACCGGCATTTCCTTTCCAGCTTTTCATTGCACAATGGCCAAAAAACCGCTTGCAACTGGGCTCGTTCCCGGGTCACCGCTGAACAATTGAACGGAATGGTCAGTATCAGCACCTTGCCTAAGAAAACTGAAATTAAATGGCGAGCTCCAGGAACGGAGAATCCTCCAACCCTGAGGCAGGGTGAGGTAGTGGTTTTTGTTGACCACATAGGCCGTGGTTTCAAACCGCCAGGGTCAAAATTTTATCGAGATGTGCTTGCCAGCTTCCAACTCCATCCTCAAGATATCGGACCCAACTCTGAGTCCAATATATGCAACTTCCAAGTCTTCTGTGAAGTGTACTTACAAGAAGAACCAACTGTTGAGCTGTTCCGGGACTTTTTTCATCTGAACCAGCGTACAGAATTTGTAAATGGTCCTAACACTGAGCTTGGTGGTGTCTCTGTTCAAAAGCGGAAGGAAGTTGAATTCCCTCATGCCAAACTGCACAGTCACCCTAAGGAATGGAACCAGACTTGGTTCTACTGCATAGATACCTCTCCTGAAGATGAGAACCCTCTTGCAGGCTACCGTGATCGCTGGCTTTCCAACACTCATCCAATGCCTCAACATTTGAGTTCTGTGGAACTGGCCAAATATGCCCCTCAACTCTCCAAGCTCCGGGCCTTTATGGCCAACGGTTCAACAGACGTTGATTTTGTGCGTTGCTAGATATCTTGGAGCGTCTTACCACTAAGCCGACGCCCTGGTTTAATGTGTGAGTACACCGGTGAATTAGAAGACCCCCAACGCCACATCAACATTCAGGTAACTAATGAAGAGGTCATTGAAAGCGTCAAGAAAATTTTGAATGAACCAGAATCAGGCTGTCGCCAAACCGGCTTGAACCCCTTCTACACTCAGAATAAACCGCCTGCTGTAAGCACTATGCTTCCTTTTTATCTTGATATCTTTAAATTGTTCAACTTGTAAACTTTCTTCTGTTTGTGTATAAACAGCGTGATGATCCCTTCTGGAAGCGGAAATCCGCAGATAAAGCGGCCAAGCCATCCCGTCCTAAAACCAAAGCCGTCAAGCATACCTCAAAGTGGAAAACGGCTGACCAGATCAGCATGGAACTTGATGAAGATGCAGATGATCCGGAAGTTGTGGTAGAACTTGACTCACTTGGCTCCCTTTTCATGCACCTCATTAACAATGATCTTTATCAGGAGGACGTAGAAGGGAGCCAGACTAATGATGTAGAGGTAATTCCCCTTTCTTCCAGTTCAGACTCTATGCCAACACAAAAAAACCCGTCAAGCAGTCCAGAAAGTAAGCTTTTTCTCATCCTCTTGCTTACTTTGATCCAACATTTATTTTGAAGACTCAGCAGCTTGAAGCCCACCGGACAACCCGGCACAGTGGCTAACAGGTTACTTCGGCCGGGTTACCTGATACCACAGTTCGGAAGCGCCGGTCTGAGGTCTGTCCCACTTCTGACAATTCTTATCTCAAGGCAGGTTATTTTAGACAACCTCTTAATCCTTCCGATTCAAATTATCAGCTGACACCTCCCTCATCTTCTGGCGAGTCAACAGCAACCCAACTCCCTCCTCTTAGAACTGTAGCTGGGTAAGCATTCAAACCCTTTCTTCAAATGTGTTGCAAATCTTGAATAAGATGCTAAACCTCTTTTAATTTTGTTTGTAGAGCGAAAGCCAGACCCACCAAGAAAGCTCGGGTCAACAATCCGTCAAAAGACCAGGCGGTTTTTGAAGAAGAGCAAATAGGTGAACCGGACCAAACTCGTGAATCCGAGGGTCCTCATCCTGAAGCTACCTTTGATGAACTGCCCCTTCAAGACCAAAATATTGGTGAACAACCAGAAATGGATCCTGCTATGCCTAACACTGAACCGACAGCTCCAAACCGGGCTAGTCCGGTGAGAGGTGCTGACACTCCGTCATCACCCGCAAAAACCACTGAAGGCCAAGGAGATGATGTTATCATTACTGGGATGGGCCACAGCTCTCCTGGCCATCCCGTAATCTTGGCCCAACATAGTGCCAAAGAAGAGTGTGCTGATAGATAAAAGGGTAAATGGAGTACTGACTTATCAAGCTATGTCCATCTCAGTGTTGAAGAACTTCACTCCGGTTTCTTAAACCGTCTGCACTCAAACCGTGACTATGAAGCCAGTTTGGTGAACTTGATGAAGGACCACTATGAGGTATTTTCATCTCCCTTTACTTCCTGATTCCAAAGTTGAAATGCTAGTCGAAGTAGCCCCAAGGGCCGTTTTATGATGTTAATCTTAAACCGGGTCTTTATAACACTCTAATCCTCTCAGACTGACCCTCAAAATGCCAGGTCCTTAGTGAAAACCAAAACCGTACCAATGTAATTATATAGCCTTCCTCAGTTTAGCCCCCAAAGGCCAGTTTAGCTTTGTGAGGTAATCCAGGTCTTTAATCCATGCGTCCATTTTGAACAAATGTACATTAGCCCCCAAGTGTCAAGGATAATGCTTGCATTGTTCGGGAGACTTATAAAAGATGTAGTGAATCAGAGCAAATAGGCATTAGCCCCCAAGTACAAAGTGCATAACTTGTTATACGCTTTGTACTTAGAAAATACATATCCTATTGTTGACATATCTTCACTGTTACAGGCCGAGCCAAGCAATAGAGATGCTCGAACCGCTGATTTGCAAGAGAACGTGAAGTCCCAACAAGCAGAAGCTGCGAAAGCCAAAGAGGAGCTGACCAAAGCCCTGACAGCGATGGAAAAGCTGAAGGAGTCTTTTAACAAGGAACGTGCTGACTGGGAAACCGAGAAGGCCGGTTTAACCAAAAAAACTGAGGATGCCGAAGCAGCCCAAAAGCGAGTTGTAGATGAACTAACTGGTTTGAAGAGGCAAATCAACACTATGACATCCACTGTATTTGGTAAGTATCCCCTTATGCTGTTTGTCCAATTTCATGAGACTTTGGTGTTTACCAGTTTGGCTCATATTAAACCATGACAGGCACTCGCATTGCTCATCTGGGTGCTGATATGCAGATGAAGCTTAAAGCGGCTTATACCTTAATAGAACAGCTTTACTCGGGATCCCAGCGTGCTATATGCACTACAGCCTACAATAAACCAGCGCCATCACTGATAAAAGAAACTCTTGAGAAGTTGGCCATGCTACCAGCCCGGATTACCGAGCTGAAGAAGGCAGCCGCAAGGGCAAGAGCATTAACCGCGCTAATCCGGGCCAAGGCATGTATTCCAGACCTTGAAGCGGAGGACATTATAAAAGGATATCCAGGTGTGAAAGAGGACGGTTCAAACTTCGACAATGATGATCTCCGAAGGCTGACAAAGGAGATGCGGCCAATAGCCAGCAAGCTGGCAGAAGACACAGATTTATCTCATTTCCAGCTGGCTTATGACACTGAAGGGAAGAGACAGCCTACCGAAATCCATGAAGTCGCAGAACTTGTGCCTCCAATCTGTAAGCATACTTACGCTCCTGATATTAACCCCTGCAGCCTTATCCATGAAGAAGCCGTGTTCCAAGCTTTAACCGGAATCGATTGGTCGACGGTTGATTTCCAGCGTCTTGGGAGGGATAACAAGAAGTGATTCCAACAAATGACCCTCAACCATCAAACCGTCTAGACGAAGCATCTTAAACCGGCAGCTAGTTTACCATCTATTGTGTGCCAATGCTTAAAAACAATTTCTCAATTGGAGCCATTTTGAAGCTTCTTGTAATAGGATAGCAAAAACTCCTTTATCTGTCATGCCATTGAGCATGTGTTGTGGTGCTTTGATATTGTGAAAACTTGCTCCACTTTTTGGGATCTCGTTGGCTGTCCAACTGCTTGTATGATAAAGGTGTAAACACCAATCCGGAGCATTGATAACTCCGTCCTTAATTTGCCAGATTATGATAATAAACCGTATCAGGATGTGATAAACACCGGGCTTTCCTTATAACACTGGCGACTTGTTAGTCAAAACCAGACCGGGTTAATGAATACTGGATTATACATGATCATGTACTGACAACTTGTAGTTGAAAGCCAAGCCGGGTCAAGGACACCGGTTTACCAAAAGATATTATAAACCTCAACAAAGGCGAAAAACTTAGCAAATAGAACTCAACAAGAACATGCGAGGCTTTTACGAGCTGCGAGACTCCAAATCGAGGCTTTTCATGGGCTGCCAGGCCACTGAGTTAAACCATTTAACAAAGCCTTTTAAGATGGACCTCCAATTAACCAATCGTCATTTTAACTTTGACAAGTTCAGGGTCTGTATAAGATTGACTTGTCAAAAGTTCGGCGGGTCATACCAGGATTACTTGGACAGGTGTGGCTTACTTAATGAAGGAAGGTTAACCCGGGGTTTTAGGTGAATACACCAGGCTTCCAAGCCATGGCTTGATAACCAATTACAAGGGTCCTTTCAAACTCTTTGTTGCTTTGCAAAAAGAGCCCCCAAGTAACTTTTTGAGTTGTGCTCAGTGGGTGTCCATGTGTGAGCTTATGCTTGTTGCAACACTCTCTTTGGCCCCGAAGTAAATTCATGTTGGCCTTACGCCAATCAAGAGGTGTAGCACGGTTCAGATATGACCAAGTCCCTAGTGATATCCCTTTGTGGTTTCAAACCGATCAAGAGGTGTAGCTACGGTTCAGATATGACCAAGCCCCCTAGTGATTTTCTTTTGTATCCGTGCGGCTGCAGAGACCGGTTTAACAAAACTCCGCTTTGTTAGTAAAAACTTTTGGAAGCACACACATGATGTAAAAAGAACTGAGACCCCGCTTTATGTGAGGCTCCGGTTTATTATATAATATATACATTGTCATAAATATGTACATATGAAGAGCCTATGGCTCAAGTATAGTAAGGCCGAAGAAGAGCTATATTCCATGGCTGCTTGGTCACCTCCTCTGATTTACGTGAGTCTTTATGCTCTCGAACATCAATGAGGTAGTACGACTTGTTGTGCAGATTCTTGCTGACCACAAAGGGTCCTTCCCAAGGTGGGGATAACTTGTGCATATCAGTTTGATCCTGGATGAGCTGGAGCACCAAATCACCCTCCTGAAAGGTTCTGGTCTTAACCCGGCGGCTGTGATAATGTCGGAGATCTTGTTGATAAATCGCCGAACGTGCTGCTGCAAGATCACGCTCCTCATCTAGTAAGTCCAGGGAATCATGACGTGCTGTCTCATTATCAACTTCAACATAAGCTGCATCCGCTCCATAAACCATGAAGAAAGGTGTGTAACCCGTAGATCTGTTAGGTGTGGTGTTGATGCTCCATAACACATAAGGTAATTCCTCCAGCCAACAACCCGGGGTCCGCTTCAAAGGAACCATAAGCCGGGGTTTAATACCTCTCAAAATTTCTTGATTTGCCCTCTCTGCTTGACCATTAGATTGGGGGTGAGCCGACGATGCTATATCAAGCCGGATGTGCTCACGTTGGCAAAATTCTTCCATCTCTCCCTTTGACAGATTAGTACCATTTATCAGTTATAATACTATGTGGAAAGCCAAACCGGAATATCACCTTTTTGATGAATTGAACCGCCGTGGCCGCATCACACTTACTGACTGGCTCTGCTTCCACCCATTTGGTGAATTTTTCAACTGCCACTAATAAGTGGGTCTTTTTATCCTTGGAACGCTTAAAGGGTCCAACCATACCAAGCCCCCAAGTCGCAAACGGCCATGTTATTGGAATCATCCTCAACTCCTGAGCTAGAATATGAGCACGGCGTGCGAATTTTTGACAACCGTCACATCTTTTGACTAAGTCCTCCACATCAGCGTGAGCTGTTAACCAATAAAAACCATGGCGAAAAGCTTTAGCAACAAAGACTTTGAACCGGCATGGTGACCACAATCCCCTTCATGGATTTCTCGCAAAATCTCACAACCCTCTTGAGGAGAGACACAACGCTGAATTGCCCCTGAAACGCTGTGACGATGTAACTCTCCATTGAGTATGGTCATTGACTTTGAACGCCGGATTATCTACCGGGCCGAGGTTTCATCCTCCAGTAATTCGCCCGGTTCATGTAAGCCAGGTATGGGATTGTCCAATCCGGTATGACATGCAAAGCTGCCACCAATAAAGCCTCCGGATCAGGAATAACTAACTCCTCTGCTGTTGGTACCTTGACCGACGGATTATGCAGCACATCAAGAAAGACATTTGGTGGGACCGGTTTACGCTGAGAAGCAGGGCGGCTTAAAGCGTCCGCCGCTTCGTTCTTTCGCCGGTCTATATGGTCCACCTGATAACCCTTGAAGTGACCAGCCACTATGTCCACCTCTCGTTGATATGCAACCATGAGTGGGTCTTTAGAATCCCAAGTGCCAGACACCTGTTGAGCCACCAGATCTGAATCCCCAAAGCACTTGACCCGGCTTAAGTAAATCTCCTTAGCCATCCGAAGACCGTGGAGTAAGGCCTCATACTCAGTTGCATTGTTAGTACAGGGGAACATTAAACGACGGACATAACAAAACTTGTCACCTCGTGGGGAAGTTAATATGACTCCAGCCCCCGAGCCCTCCAACTATCTGGATCCATCAAAATGAATAGTCCAATACATGTTATCTGGCTTTTCCTCTGGTGCCTGCAACTCTGTCCAATCAATTATGAAGTCCACAAGTGCTTGGTGTGTATTTGAGCCCGTGAGGTCCAAGCTCAATAGCCCACTTAGCAATCCGGCCAGTTGCTTCTCTGTTTTGAATGATATCTCCCAGAGGGGCTGAGCTGACCACTGTGATAGGATGACCCTGAAAATAATGTTTGGAGCTTTCGACTTGCCATAAACACTCCATACACCAGCTTCTGGCAATGTGGATACCTCTACTTTGATTCAATGAGTACCTCATTGATATAATAAACCGGCCGTTGAACCAGATACTCCTTTCCAGCTTCCTTGCACTCCACCACAATAGCCACGCTAACAGCTCGGGCATCAGCAGCCACATACAGCAGTAACGGCTCCTTATCGATTGGGGCTACGAGCACAGGCGGTTCAACTAACTGCCTTTTCAGATCCTCAAATGCATAATCAGCTGCCTCGCTCCAGACAAAATCATCTGTTTTCTTTAACATCTGATATAAAGGAATAGCCTTCTCCCCAAGGCGACTGATAAACCGTCTCAAAGCCGCAATCCAGCCAGCCCAATGTTGAACATCATTGATACACGCCGGTTTAGCCAAAGATGTAATTGCTGAGATTTTTTCCGGATTAGCCTAAATGCCTCTGTTTGACACCAGAAAACCCAAGAGTTTGCCTGCCAGTACACCAAAGACACACTTTTCCGGATTGAGCATCATCTTGTAAACCCGGAGGTTGTCAAAGGTTTCTCTCAAATCATCTATCAACGTTTCCTCCTTCCTGGACTTTATCACAATATCATCCACATATGCATGAACATTGCGCCCAATCTGCTTATGAAGAAAATTCTGAACACAGCGCTGATAAGTGGCCTGGGCACTCTTGAGCCCAAAGGGCATGGAGACATAGCAGAAGGCTCCAAAGGGAGTTATGAAAGCTGTCTTCTCCTGGTCCTTAACTGCCATTTTGATCTGATGATAACCATAGTAAGCGTCCAGAAAACACAAACGGTCACAACCTGCCGTAGCATCAATGATCTGATCAATACGAGGGAGGGCAAAGCTGTCTGTAGGGCAAGCTTTGTTTAAGTCTGTGTAATCCACACACATACGCCAAGTGCCGCTTTTCTTAAGAACCAGCACCGGATTAGCTAACCACTCCGGGTGAAAGACCTCCACGATAAACCCTGTAGCCAACAATCGAGCTACCTCTTTACCAATAGCCTTGCACCTTTCTTCATTAAAGCAGCGGAGAAACTGTCGGGCCGGTTTAAACTTAGGATCGATGTTAAGTGTGTGCTTAGCGAGTTCCCTCGGTACACCTGGCATGTTAGAAGGTTTCCATGCAAAGATGTCCCGGTTCTCACGGATGAACTCGATGAGCGCGCTTTCCTATTTGGGATCCAGGTTAGCGCTGATGCTGAACTGCTTGGATGAATCGCTAGGAACAAAATCAACCATCTTAGTATCTGTGGCCGATTTAAATTTCAATGCAGGATCGTGTTCCGTAGTTGGATTTTTCAAAGAAGTCATATCTGCCGGATCAACTTGGTCCTTATAAAACTTCAGCTCCTCCGTGGCACAAACCGACTCACCATAAGCCGCATCACCTTCCTCACATTCCAAAGAGATCTTCCTGCTCCCGTGTACTGTGATGGTCCCCTTATGACCTGGCATCTTAAGCTGCAGATACACAAAGCACGGCCTCGCCATGAACTTAGCGTAAGCCGGCCGCCCAAACAAAGCGTGATACATACTTTTGATTTTCACCACCTCAAAAGTCAATGTTTCTGATCTGGAATCATGATCATCTCCAAAAGCCACCTCTAAAGCTATCTTGCCCACTAGATATGCAGACTTACCAGGCACCACACCATGAAAAACGGTGTTTGACGGTTTAAGATTCTTATCTGTCAACCCCATACGACGGAAGGTATCATAATATAGAATGTTGATACTACTTCCCCCATCCATGAGTACCTTAGTGAACTTATATCCCCCAACTTGAGGGGCCACCACTAAGGCCAGATGACCCAGATTATCAACCCGGGGCGGGTGATCCTCTCTACTCCATAAAATGGGTTGCTCAAACCAGCGCAAATACTGAGGCACCGCCGATTCAACAGAGTTTACTGCCCTCTTATGAAGCTTCTGATCACGCTTACACAAGCTAGTGGTGAAGACATGATATTGCCTACTATTTAACTGCTTAGGATTGCTCTGATAACCCGACTGCTGCTGCTGCTGGTTCCCCTGATGGTTGTAACCTCCCTGGTTGCCTTGGTGCCCTTGATTGATCTGTCTGGTTTGATTGCCCTGACATCCTGAACCGGAACTGCCACCTCCGTAACCTGGTCTGTGGAAACCACCTCCTGAACCGTCGGGCGGGCCATTATCGTACTGAAACATATTGGAGTTCTTGAAATCCTGCATGATGTAACAATCCTTCCAAAGATGTGATGCTGGCTTCTCCTTTGATCCATGCTTTGGACAGGGTTGATTTAACAGGCGCTCCAAATTGGGGCCTGAACCTCCGCCCCTCTGGGGCTGCTTACCCTTACGACACTGACCATTCTCCTGAGCATTGGTGTTAGCCACAAAGTCCAGACTGTTGTCGGCCTTGTGTTTACCATTGTTCCCATGGCCTGCCGGATTATGCTGCTGAACCTTGGTGTTGCCGTTCTTTTTCCCTTTCCCCGGTTTGTCCTCCTCTGAGTCAGGGTCTTTGGTATTATCTGAATCGGCGTACTTAACCAAAGCGGCCATAAGCGTTGACATATCATTGCAGTGGCGTTTGAGCCTTCCTAACTTCTGTTTGAGCGGCAGAAAACGGCAATTGCCCTCCAACGTTAGCACTGCCATATCTGCATTGATACGATCCGATGAATGCAGAATAGCTGAGACCCGCTTTACCCAATGGGTCGTGGACTCCCCATCCTCTTGGATACAAGCGGCCAGATCCACAATTGACATGGGCTGCTTACAAGTATCTTTGATGTTCTGGATAAACCGGTGCTTCAATTCGTCCCATGATCCAATAGAATTAGTTGGTAAGCTCTTCAACCAAGTACGAGATGTTCCTTCCAACATCATAGTGAAGTATTTAGCACATACTGCTTCACCCACATCTAACATATCCATTGCCATCTCGTAGCTTTCAATCCATGCCTCTAGCTGCAGATCGGCGGTGTAATTGGGTACCTTACAAGGTCCTTTGAAGTCCTAGGGCAGTCTCACATTACGCAAAGCGGGGGTGAGACACGGCACCCCCAAGGAACTAAATACCACACCTGGCTCTACTGAAGTGGTAGGGTGAACCGGAGTATGTTGACGGGCTCCGTGCAGAGCTGCTAACTCGGCCTCTTGACGTGCGCGACCATGATCCACCACATCCTGCACATTAGCACCTCCCTCCGCCGGGTTGTGCCCTCGCGGCGAATTACGGTGACGTGCACTGCTTGACACGGCCGGTTCATCCTCAACGTGCCTGCTATAGCTTCGGCTTGGATAGGGAGTGGAATAAATCCTCTCACGACTGTGCGAATATGCCTGCTGTTGGTTTAGAGCTATTTGAAGGAGATCTCTGGCCCGTCGTGCCTCAATCGCAACTGGTGATTCACCGTCGGTTGGGAGGGCTACCAATCGTGAAGTGGCGGCCACAATGTTGTCCAGCGGGTTGGAGTAATGCCTGGGAGGTGTTGGAACATACTGTGGCACAATGTTGTTCTGACGAGGCGGGTCCGTCGTGCGTGGCTGAACCGGCGCTCCTGTCTCTGGCGCCTCTGTCTGGTTTACTATTGCCTGGTTACTCGTTCCTGCTCCTGGCGTATTGAATATATCTCTTGGCTCATAACTCGACGGGAGATGTGATCAATATCTTCTTCTCATGACATCTTCTGAAGCATTCTGATCCAGCCTAATCCGGTAGGCCTGAGCTTCCAACTCGGCCCGTTCCGTAGCCATCCTAGTGTTCTCTACCTCTAGATCCGCTTTAGCCAGGGTTATCTGATCCTTTACCTTTGCGATCTCCGCGTTGTGCTAATCCTGGGCTGCTGCGTCCACCTCCGCGGCCATCAATGTTGCCAAAGCATCGAACAAGTCAGACAGAACTTGAGCCGGATGTGGCGCAGAGCCCCCTGCCCCATCGGCGTGGCTGTTGCTAAACCAGAGAGCATCACCGCGGCGGTTGATGAGTGGGGTGCTGATTGTGTACTGGCCATGAAGATAGCGGCCCGATTGGGCAGATCAGGGGAGTCCGGAATACTGTTGCCCCCGGAACCTCCACCAATCCGGCCATCCTGCAACTGATAGAGTGATTCGGTCTCTCCAGAAGACTCGTCGTCGGAGCAGACAACGGTTTCTCCATCGGATGCCGGTCCGTCCTCATATCCTGCTCCATGGATGACGCCTACGAAAACATGCTTCGCCACGGGCTGAACCAGGGAAGGTCTTGCACGCTGAGCCGTCTCGATGATGTCAGTGCAGGTGTCCGGCTCAGGGCCTGGTTCGCCAATCTTGCTGATGAAGACGTGAATTCCACCAAAGGGGGCCCGGTATCCGTATTCGATCGAATCGTCCTCGGGGCCCCATCCAGCGTTGTCGATGTACAGCTTGCCGCGACGACTCTTCGTCATCCGGCCCACAGCGTATCCCTCGAGTCCATCAAAGCTGCCCTTTAAGAACTCGAAACCATCGTGCGATAGCCCCACAGTGGGTCCCAACTGTCGTGGGTTTGTCATGACAGATGTCCTTGTGAAAGGACTTAGTCGTGGAGCCATCGCAACGGGTTAGCTTAAAGGGGTTAAACCGAACAAGGGGACACGGGGAGTTTATACTAGTTCGGCCCCTTCAATGAAGGTAAAAGCCTACGTCTAGTTGTGATTGATATTGCTAGGGTTTCGATGACTAGGGAGCGAATCCGCTTTGGCTGGCCCTCGAGTTGTTGTTTCTTGTCCCTAAACCACTGCCGGGTCGTCCCTTTATATACACTGGTTGACACCCGCCGGTTTACAGAGTCCCGAAGCCGGATCATAAATGTGTCCGGTTCGGCCTCTATACTTCCTATCTTACAACGCAAGTGACGTAATAAGGTCGGTTTACATCTACAGGCCTTAACTCACCTTTGGGCCTTGTGCCTTCATAAAGCGCCATCATTCTTATGTCTTCATGGGCTTCTAATCTTCATAAAGTTAATCCGGTTACTCCTGGCCGGTTTACGCTCAGTAGTAATATCCCCAACAGGCTGGATCCCTGGCCGTTTTAGCGAAGGAGGGACTTCCTCATGTCAACGATCCACCTATACATGTCGTAGCTCGTGTACGCCTCCTTAGCCGCGTACACGATGTGAGCTTTGTCGAGTTTCTCCATCCAGGCCGAGTGCTAGACATGCTTGTCCTTGTTGCACGAATCCTTCATGTCTCTGTAGTAGGGGTCTATGATGGCCTCGGCGAGGTGAACCAGAGTCCATCTCATGCTCCTTGCTGCACCTGATCTTGTATTGGCCCTGGATGTCGACAAGATTCTGGCAAGCGATGCCCGAATTCTCGAGCGCCTTTACATCGTTGCTGATGTCCACCGTAGCGAACATTTAGTGGGGGCTGTTGACAAACCTGGTGAAACGCTCGCAAGGCCTTGTAGCTAGGCAGTAGTGGTAGACAGGACGTGGTGGCGCACGCATATCTGGGTGACGACGACCTTGGGACAAGACCCGGAGCGCGGGTGTACTCGAGGTCGAACCCGACCACCTTGTACTTCTCCTCGGCAAGCAACAACTCCATGATGTGGATGGAGTGCTCCGCCCAGACCGGATCATTGGTGTACACCACCGAGAGGTCCATGAACCTTCTGTGGGTGTCCACCATGGCACGCATGGTCAACTGTTGCTCATTGTCGGCAGCCGTTCGGAGCGCCATTGGAGCCGCACAGGATACCCTCTAAGAATTTCTTGTGGTGGGTGTGCTTCTTGCAATGGTGGGGCACGATCGAAAGGTTGAGGAGACACAAGGGTAGGTTAAATGGCCGCTGGAATAAATGGGGGCCGGCCGGCCTGTAATCACCACGTCTTGTCACCTCATTCATAGCAGAGGATTCTAGAATCTAGTGCATGCTTGACAACACCGCACCCCAGTCATGGGCTCAAGAGGCGCCAAATGTATCGTCGGTGAGCCTGTTCCCGCGCTACCGCGCTGTTTACCGCGCAACCTTCCCGCCCGGCTAATTTGGCCACGCATCGGCTAGAAGAGGGACAAATCGTGGGCGTTTATTGGCAAAAAGCTTTGTAAAAACAAAGTATGAGGAATGACATCGGTCATAAGTTTACCCTTGGGTGATGAGGTAAAAGTTACAAGGAAGGGTGATGATGGACACTCGAGTGCGATAATTAATTCTTTGTAACATCCCAAATTTTCAATTTGGAATGTTATACATAGGTCATTCATGCATATCATAATTTACTGCATTTTTTCTTTGCGATCCTCGAAATTCTAAGCAACTCAAGGACCCATGGAGAGAGTTGGGGATTTCACGTTTTTCATATTTGAATTTTATCAAATATCGAAACAAGGATCACTTTGATTTGAATTATTTTTCTCCCTGAAAATATTTCATATTAAAATATATGAGAGGAGATAATATGACTTCTCCAAAATAAATGGAATATTGGAGTAAAAATATTAAAAACAAATAAATAATTCTTTTGGACTTTTATTGCTATTTTATTTGAATTAGGAAAAATATGCGTTTTTCAAAATTGCATTAGAGGCCCAAATAAATGTTCACCTTGTCCGAAATATTATTAGATGATCGTGAAAATTTATTTCAGGAGTTTGGACTCCGTTTAGTATTTCTTTTATTTGTTTTTTCGCGTCAGGATTTTTTTTTAAAAAGTGCACCGACCTAATCGGGTCGTGCCCGAGCCGGACTCGTCCGAGCTCAGGCTTTATAAGCCAAGCCCGAGGCGCCCCGAGGCACAGCCGCCGTGCTACCTCTTGAGCACTACGTTGGTTTTCCCTTGAAA
Source organism: Triticum aestivum (assembly GCF_018294505.1). Classification (NCBI taxonomy): domain Eukaryota; kingdom Viridiplantae; phylum Streptophyta; class Magnoliopsida; order Poales; family Poaceae; genus Triticum; species Triticum aestivum. The sequence continues at coordinate 75,656,940 of NC_057809.1, forward strand.
AGGAAATGGTGATGCAGTAAAGTAGCGTAAGTATTTCCCTCAGTTTTTTTAGAACCAAGTTATTAATTCAGTAGTAGACCACATGCGAGTCACCTCGTACCTACACAAACAAATAAGAACCTCGCAAGCAAAGCGATAAAGGGGTTGTCAATCCCTTCACGGCCACTTGCAAGTGTGAGATCTGATAGAGATAATAATAATAAGATAATATTTTTGGTATTTTTATGATATAGATTGAAAGTAAAGATTGCAAAATAAAGTAGATTGGAAACTTGTATGATGGAGAATAGACTCAGGGGCCATAGGTTTCACTAGTGGCTTCTCTCAAGAAAGCATAAGTATTATGGTGGGTGAACAAATTACTGTCGAGCAATTGATAGAAAAGCGAATAATTATGAGAATATCTAGGCATGATCATGTATATAGCCATCACGTCCGAGACAAGTAGACCGAAACGATTCTGCATCTACTACTATTACTCCACACATCGACCGCTATCCAGTATGCATCTAGAATATTAAGTTCATAAGAACGGAGTGACGCCTTAAGCAAGATGACATGATGTAGAGGGATAAACTAATGCAATATGATGTAAACCCCATCTCTTTTATCCTCGATGGCAAGAATGCAATACGTGGCGTTTCCCTTTCTGTCACTGGGATCGAGCACCGCAAGATTGAACCCAAAGCTAAGCACTTCTCCCATTGCAAGAAAGATCAATCTAGTAGGCCAAACCAAACTGATAATTCAAAGAGACTTGCAAAGATAAACCAATCATACATAAAAGAATTGAGAGGAGATTCCAATATTGTTCATAGATAAACTTGATCATAAACCCACAATTCATCGGATCTCGACAAACACATCGCAAAAGAAGATTACATCGAATAGATCTCCAAGAGAATCGAGGATAACTTTGTATTGGGATCCAAAGAGAGAGAAGAAGCCATCTAGCTACTAGCTATGGACCCAAAGGTCTGAAGTAAACTACTTACACATCATCGGAGGGGCCATGGAGTTGATGTAGAAGCCCTCCGTGATCAATGCCCACTCTGACGGAGCTCGATAAAAGGCCCCAAGATGGGATCCCTTGGGTGTAGAAGGTTGCGGCGGTGGAAATAGGGTTTCGTGGTGCTCCTAGATGTTTGGGGGTATATGGATATATATAGGAGGAAGAAGTACGTCGGTGGAGCAACAAGGGGCCCACGAGGGTGGAGGGTGCGCCTAAGGGGGTAGGCGCGCCCGCTACCTCGTGGCCGCCTTGTTGATTCCTTGACGTCCACTCCAAGTCTTCTGGATCATGTTTTTTACAAAAAAACACTCCCGAAGGTTTCATTCCGTTTGCACTTCGTTTGATATTGCTTTTCGGCGAAACTCTAAAATAGGCAAAAAAACAACAATGTAACGCCCCGTATGTAACTTGCCATATTTGTATTCCAACTCTTGCCATTTTCATCTCTAAGTTTTGATATTCCCTCGTGGTTGGGTTTTGTCTTTGTTTTGCTTTTTGTCCATGTCATGCATCTCATATCATGTCATCATGTGCATCGCATTTGCATACGAGTTCGTCTCAAGCATCCGGGCATTTTCCCCGTTGTCCGTTTTGCATTCCGGCACTCCTACATCCTCCGGCGTCCCTTTTTGCCTCTTTTCATGTGCGGGTGTTAAACGTTCTCGGATTGGACTGTGATTTGCCAAGCGGCCTTGGTACACTACCGGTAGACCGCCTGTCAAGTTTCGTGCCATTTGGAGTTCGTTTGATACTCCAACGGTTAATCGAGGAACCATAAAGGCCTCGTGTGTTTTGCAGCCCAACACGCCTCCAAAGTAGCCCAAAACCCATCCAAACCCCCTCCATCCTATTGGCCGTTCGATCACGATCGCGTGGCCAAAAACCGCACCTCATTTGGACTCTCCTAGCTCCCAGAATCTATAAATAGGCCTCCCCCTCCGAAATTCGCGGTGCCGAAACCCTAGACCTAGTCCCTCTCCGCACCGGACACGTCTGGATGGCGCCGGATGCGTCCGCCGCCGCGCCCCGTCCACTCACGCGCCGCCACCTGTCGCCTCCGCTGCCTTCCTCCATCGCGGCCCGTGGGGCCCGGAGTAGGCCCGCGCAAGCCCGCGGGATTCGCCGCCGCCAGCGCCAGAGCGCGCGCCCCCACCTCCTCCACCGCTGCCTTGATGACCACGCCGGCCGCCGCCACC